>NW_027327873.1:0-136317 GCF_047675955.1 Chlorocebus sabaeus | reverse complement strand
TCCGTTAAAAACTGGAAAGAAGATTTCTGAGAAACTGCTTTGTGTTCTGTTAATTTATCACACAGAGTTACAGCTTTATTCTCCAGAAGCCTTTTGAAAGCCCTTAGAGGGCCATGTTGAAAAAGGAAATATCTTCCGTTAAAAACCGAGAAAAGAAGCTTTCTGAGAAACTTCTTTCTGTTTTGTTAGTTCATATCACAGAGTTACAGCTTTCCCCTCAAGAAGTCGTTCACTAAGACTATTCCTGTGAAATATTCAAAGTGAAATTTATAAAGCCATAGAGGGCTATGGTGAAAAAGGAAATATCCTAAGACAGAAACTGAAAAGAAGGTTTCTGAGAAACTGTTTTGTGTTCTGTTAATACATCTCACAGATTTACATCTTTTCCCTCAAGAAGCCTTTCGCGAAGACTGTTCTTGTGGAATATGTAAAGTGATATTTGGAAGCCCGTACAAGGCTATGGTGAAAAAGGAAATATCTTCAGTTAAAAATTGGATAGAAGCTTTCTGAGAAATTGCTTTGTGTTCTCTTAATTCATCTCACAGAGTTACAGCTTTCCCCTCAAGAAGCCGTTCACTAGGACTATTCTTGTGAAATTTTCAAACTGATATTTGGAAACCCTTACAGAGATATGGTGAAAAAGGAAATATCTTCCGTTAAAAACTGGAAAGAAGCTTTCTGAGAAACTGCCGTGAGTTCTGTTCATACATCTCACCGAGTTACAGCTTTCCTCTCAAGAAACCTTTCTCTAAGGCTGTTCTTGTGGAATTTGCAAAGTGATATTTGGAAGCCCATAGTGGGCTATGGTGAAAAAGGAAAAATCTTCGGGTAAAAAACTGGAAATAAGCTTTCTGAGAAACTGCTTTGTGTTCTGTTAATTCATCTCACAGAGTTACAACTTTCCCCTCAAGAAGCCGTTCACTAAGACTTTTCTTGTGGAATTTGCAAAGTGATATTTGGAGTCCCATTGAAGGCTATGGTGAAAAAGAAAACATCCTAAGATAAAAACTGAAATGAAGCTTTCTGTGAAACTGCATTGTGTTCTGTAAATTCATCTCACAGAGTTAGAGATTTCCCCTCAAGAAGTCGTTCACTAAGACTGTTCTTGTGAAACTTGCAAAATGATATTTGGAAGCCCATAGAGGGCTATTGTGAAAATGGAAATATCCTAAGATAAAAACCGAAAAGAAACTGTCTGAGAAACTGCTTTGTGTTGTGTTAGTTTATCTCACAGAGTTACAGCTTTCCCCTCAAGAAGTCGTTCACCAAGACTGTTCTTGTGAAATTTGCAAAGTGATATTTGGAAGCTCATAGAAGGCTATGGTGAAAATGAAAATATCTTCCGTTAAAAACTGGAAAGAAGCATTCTGAGAAACTGCCGTGTGTTCTGTTAATACATCTCACCGAGTTACAGCTTTCCCCTCAAGAACCCTCTCGCTAAGACTGTTCTTGTGGAATTTGCAAAGTGATATTTGGAAGCCCTTAGAGGGCTATGGTTAAAAAGGAAATATCCACCGTTAAAAACTGGAAAGAAGATTGCTGAGAAACTGCTTTGTGTTCTGTTAATTCATCTCACAGAATTACAGCTTTTCCCTCAGAAGCCTTTCGCTAAGATTGTTCTTGTAGAACTTGCAAAGTGATATTTGGAAGCCCATATAGGGCTATGGTGAAAAAGGAAATATCCTCCGTTAAAAACTGCAAAGAAGCTTTCTGAGAAACTGCTTTATGTTCTGTTAATTCATCTCACAGAATTACAGTTTACCCTCCAGCAGCCGTTCACTGAGCCTGTTCTTGTGGAATTTGCAATGCGATATTGGAAGCCCATAGAGGGTTATGGTGAAAAAGGATATATCCTAAGATAAAAACCGAAAAGAAGCTTTCTGAGAAACTGCTTTATGTTCTGTTAATTCATCTCACAGAATTACAGTTTACCCTCCAGCAGGCGTTCACTGAGCCTGTTCTTGTGGAATTTGCAATGCGATATTGGAAGCCCATAGAGGGTTATGGCGAAAAAGGATATATCCTAAGATAAAAACCGAAAAGAAGCTTTCTGAGAAACTGCTTTATGTTCTGTTAATTCATCTCACAGAATTACAGTTTACCCTCCAGCAGCCGTTCACTGAGCCTGTTCTTGTGGAATTTGCAATGCGATATTGGAAGCCCATAGAGGGTTATGGCGAAAAAGGATATATCCTAAGATAAAAACCGAAAAGAAGCTTTCTGAGAAAATGCATTGTGTCCTCTTAATTCATCTCACAGAGTTACAGCTTTCCCCTCAAGAAGCCATTCACTAAGACTGTTCCTGTGGAATTTGCAAGGTGATAGTTGAAAGCCCATACAGGGCTACGGAGAAAATGGAAATATGTTGCGTTAAATACTGGAAAGAATCTTTCTAGGAAACTGCTTTGTGTTCTCTTAATTCATCTCACAGAGTTACAGCTTTCCCCTCAAGAAGCCTTTCGCTAAGACTGTTCATGTGGAATTTGCAAAGTGATATTTGGAATCCCATAGAGGACTATGGTGAAAAAGGAAATATCCTAAGGTAAAAACTGAAAAGTAGGTTTCTGAGAAAATGTTTGGTGTTATGTTAATTCATCTTACAGAGTTACAGTTTTACCCTCAAGAAGCCTTTCTCTAAGACTGTTCTTCTGGAATTTGCAAAGTGATATTTGGAAGCCCATAGTGGGCTTTGCTGTAAAAGGAAATATCCTAAGATAAAAAACGAAAAGAAGGTTTCTGAGAAAACGCTTTGTGTTCTGTTAGTTCATCTCACAGAGTTACAGCTTTCCCATCGAGAATCCTTTCGCTAAGACTGTTCTTGTGGAATTTGCAAATATTTTTGGAAGCTCATAGAGGGCTATGCTGAAAAAGGAAATATCCTAAGATAAAAACTGAAAAGAAGCTTTCTGAGAAACTGCTTTGTGTTCTGATAATTCATCTCAGGGAGTTACGGCTTTCCCTTCAAGAAGTCTTTCACAAAGACTGTTCTTGTGTAATTTGCAAAGTGATATTTGGAAGGCCACAGAGGGCTATGTTGAAAAAGGAAAAATAGTAAGATTAAATCCGAAAAGAAACTTTTTGAGAAACTGCTTTGTGTTCTGATAATTCATCTCAGAGAGTTACAGATTTCCACTCAAGAGGCCGTTCACTAAGACTGTTCTTCTCAAATTTGAAAGTGATATTTAGAATCCCATAGAGGGCTATGGTGAAAAAGGAATTATTTTCCGTTAAAAACTGGAAAGACGCTTTCTGAGAAACTGCTTTGTGTTCTGTTAATTCATCTGACAGAGTTACAACATTTCCCTCTAAAAGCCTTTCGCTAAGACTGTTCTTGTGGAATTTGCAAAGTGATATTTGGAAGCCCTTAGTGGACTACGGTGAAAAAGGAAATGTCCTCAGATAAAAACTGGAAAGAAGCTTTCTGTGAAACTGCTTTGTGTTCTATTAATTCATCTCACTGTGTGACAGCTTTCCCCTCAAGAAGCCGTTCCCTAAGACTGTTCTTGTGTAATTTGCAACGTGATATTTGGAATCCCAGAGAGATATGGGGAAAACGGAAATATCTTCCGTTAAAAACTGGAAAGAAGCTTTCTGAGGAACTGCTTTGTGTTCTGTTAATTCATCTCACAGAGTTACAGCTTTCCCTGAAAAAATCCTTTCGCTAAGAGTGTTCTTGTGGAATTTGCAAAGTGATATTTGGAAGCCCGTACAAGGCTATGGTGAAAAAGGAAATATCTTCAGTTAAAAATTGGATAGAAGCTTTCTGAGAAATTGCTTTGTGTTCTCTTAATTCATCTCACAGAGTTACAGCTTTCCCCTCAAGAAGCCGTTCACTAGGACTATTCTTGTGAAATTTTCAAACTGATATTTGGAAACCCTTACAGAGATATGGTGAAAAAGGAAATATCTTCCGTTAAAAACTGGAAAGAAGCTTTCCGAGAAACTGCCGTGAGTTCTGTTCATACATCTCACCGAGTTACAGCTTTCCTCTCAAGAAACCTTTCTCTAAGGCTGTTCTTGTGGAATTTGCAAAGTGATATTTGGAAGCCCATAGTGGGCTATGGTGAAAAAGGAAAAATCTTCGGGTAAAAAGTGGAAATAAGCTTTCTGAGAAACTGCTTTGTGTTCTGTTAATTCATCTCACAGAGTTACAACTTTCCCCTCAAGAAGCCGTTCACTAAGACTTTTCTTGTGGAATTTGCAAAGTGATATTTGGAGTCCCATTGAAGGCTATGGTGAAAAAGAAAACATCCTAAGATAAAAACTGAAATGAAGCTTTCTGTGAAACTGCATTGTGTTCTGTAAATTCATCTCACAGAGTTAGAGATTTCCCCTCAAGAAGTCGTTCACTAAGACTGTTCTTGTGAAACTTGCAAAATGATATTTGGAAGCCCATAGAGGGCTATTGTGAAAATGGAAATATCCTAAGATAAAAACCGAAAAGAAACTGTCTGAGAAACTGCTTTGTGTTGTGTTAGTTTATCTCACAGAGTTACAGCTTTCCCCTCAAGAAGTCGTTCACCAAGACTGTTCTTGTGAAATTTGCAAAGTGATATTTGGAAGCTCATAGAAGGCTATGGTGAAAATGAAAATATCTTCCGTTAAAAACTGGAAAGAAGCATTCTGAGAAACTGCCGTGTGTTCTGTTAATACATCTCACCGAGTTACAGCTTTCCCCTCAAGAACCCTCTCGCTAAGACTGTTCTTGTGGAATTTGCAAAGTGATATTTGGAAGCCCTTAGAGGGCTATGGTTAAAAAGGAAATATCCACCGTTAAAAACTGGAAAGAAGATTGCTGAGAAACTGCTTTGTGTTCTGTTAATTCATCTCACAGAATTACAGCTTTTCCCTCAGAAGCCTTTCGCTAAGATTGTTCTTGTAGAACTTGCAAAGTGATATTTGGAAGCCCATATAGGGCTATGGTGAAAAAGGAAATATCCTCCGTTAAAAACTGCAAAGAAGCTTTCTGAGAAACTGCTTTATGTTCTGTTAATTCATCTCACAGAATTACAGTTTACCCTCCAGCAGCCGTTCACTGAGCCTGTTCTTGTGGAATTTGCAATGCGATATTGGAAGCCCATAGAGGGTTATGCCAAAAAAGGATATATCCTAAGATAAAACCGAAAAGAAGCTTTCTGAGAAAATGCATTGTGTCCTCTTAATTCATCTCACAGAGTTACAGCTTTCCCCTCAAGAAGCCATTCACTAAGACTGTTCCTGTGGAATTTGCAAGGTGATAGTTGAAAGCCCATACAGGGCTACGGAGAAAATGGAAATATGTTGCGTTAAATACTGGAAAGAATCTTTCTAGGAAACTGCTTTGTGTTCTCTTAATTCATCTCACAGAGTTACAGCTTTCCCCTCAAGAAGCCTTTCGCTAAGACTGTTCATGTGGAATTTGCAAAGTGATATTTGGAATCCCATAGAGGACTATGGTGAAAAAGGAAATATCCTAAGGTAAAAACTGAAAAGTAGGTTTCTGAGAAAATGTTTTGTGTTATGTTAATTCATCTTACAGAGTTACAGTTTTACCCTCAAGAAGCCTTTCTCTAAGACTGTTCTTCTGGAATTTGCAAAGTGATATTTGGAAGCCCATAGTGGGCTTTGCTGTAAAAGGAAATATCCTAAGATAAAAAACGAAAAGAAGGTTTCTGAGAAACCGCTTTGTGTTCTGTTAGTTCATCTCACAGAGTTACAGCTTTCCCATCGAGAATCCTTTCGCTAAGACTGTTCTTGTGGAATTTGCAAATATTTTTGGAAGCTCATAGAGGGCTATGCTGAAAAAGGAAATATCCTAAGATAAAAACTGAAAAGAAGCTTTCTGAGAAACTGCTTTGTGTTCTGTTAATTCATCTCAGGGAGTTACGGCTTTCCCTTCAAGAAGTCTTTCACAAAGACTGTTCTTGTGTAATTTGCAAAGTGATTTTTGGAAGGCTACAGAGGGCTATGTTGAAAAAGGAAAAATAGTAAGATTAAATCCGAAAAGAAACTGCTTTGTGTTCTGATAATTCATCTCAGAGAGTTACAGATTTCCACTCAAGAGGCCGTTCACTAAGACTGTTCTTCTCAAATTTGAAAGTGATATTTAGAATCCCATAGAGGGCTATGGTGAAAAAGGAATTATTTTCCGTTAAAAACTGGAAAGACGCTTTCTGAGAAACTGCTTTGTGTTCTGTTAATTCATCTGACAGAGTTACAACATTTCCCTCAGGAAGCCTTTCGCTAAGGCTGTTGTTGTCGAATGTGCAAAGTGATATTTGGAAGCCCATAGAGGACTATGGTGAAAAAGGAAATATCTTGAGTTAAAAAGCGGAAAGAATCTTTCTGAGAAACTCCCTTTTGTTCTGTTAATTCACCTCACAGAGTTACAGCTTTCCCCTCAATAATTCTTTCGCTAAGACTGTTCTTGTGGAATTTGCAAAGTGAGATTTGGAAGCCCATAGAGGGCTATGGTGAAAAAGGAAATATCATAAGATAAAAACTGAAAAGAAGCTTTCTGAGAAACTGCTTTGTGTTCTGTGAATTCATCTCACATAGTTACAACATTTCCCTCTAAAACCCTTTCGCTAAGACTGTTCTTGTTGAATTTGCAAAGCGATATTTGGAAGCCCATAGAAGAATATGTTGAAAAAGGAAATATCTTCCGTTAGAAACTGAAAAGAAGCTTGTTGAAAAACTGCTTTGTGTTCTGTTAATTCATCTCACAGAGTTACAACTTTCCCCTCAGGAAATCTTTCGCTTACACTGTTCTTGTGAAATTTGCAAAGTGATATTTGGAATCCCACAGAGGGCTATGGAATAATAGGAAATATCCTCCGTTAAAAACTGGAAAGAAGCTTTCTGAGAAACTGCTTTGTGTTGTGTTAGTTTATCTCACAGAGTTACAGCTTTCCCCTCAAGAAGTCGTTCACTAAGACTTTTCTTGTGGAATTTGCAAAGCGATATTTGGAAGCCCATAGAAGGCTATGGTGAAAATGGAAATATCCTAAGATAAAAACCGAAAAGAAGCTGTCTGAGAAACTGCTCTGTGTTGTGTTAGTTTATCTCACAGAGTTACAGCTTTCCCCTCAAGAAATCGTTCACTAAGACTGTTCTTGTGGAATTTGCAAAGTGATATTTGGAAACCCATAGAGGGCTATGTTGAAAAAGGAAACATCGTAAGATAAAAACTGAAAAGAAGCTTTGTGAGAAATTGCTTTGTGTTCTGTTAATTCGTCTCACAAAGTTACAGCTTTCCCCTCAAGAAGCCTTTCGCTAAGACTGTTCTTGGGGAATTTGCAAAGCGATATTTGGAAACCTATAGAGGGCTAAGGTGAAAAAGGAAATATCTTCCGTTAAAAACTGGAAAGAAGATTTCTGAGAAACTGCTTTGTGTTCTGTTAATGCATCTCACAGGGTTACAGCTTTCCCCTCCAGACACCTTTCGCTAACACTGTTCTTGTGGAATTTGCAAAGTGATATTTGGAAGCCCAGAGAGAACTATGGTGAAAAAGGAAATATCTTCAGTTAAAAAATGAAAAGAAGCTTTCCGAGAAACTGCTTTGTGTTCTGTTAATTCATCTCAAAGAGTTACAGCTTTCCCCTCCAGACACCTTTCGCTAACACTGTAATTGTGAAATTTGCAAAGTGATATTTGGAAGCCCAGAGAGAATTATGGTGAAAAAGGAAATACCTTCAGTTTAAAAATGAAAAGAAGCTTTCCGAGAAACTGCTTTGTGTTCTGTTAATTCATCTCAAAGAGTTACAGCTTTCCCCTCAAGAAGCCTTCCACTAAGACTGTTTTTGAGGAATTTCCAAAGTGATATGTGGAAGCCCATAGAAGGCTATTGTGAAAACGGAAATATCCTAAGATACTAACCGAAAAGAAGCTGTCTAAAAAACTGCTTTGTGTTCTGTTAGTTCATCGCACAGAGCTACAGATTTCCTCTCAAGAAGACGTTCACTAAGACAGTTTTGTGAAATTTGGAAAGTGATATTTGGATACCCATAGTGGACTATGGTGTAAAAGGAAATATCTTCCGTTAAAAACTGGAAAGAACCATTCTGAGAAAATGCGGTGTGTTCTGTTAGTACATATGACCGAGTTACAGCTTTCCTCTCAAGAAGCCTTTCGCTAAGACTGTTCTTGTGGGATTTCCAAAGTGATATTTGGAAGCCCATAGAGGGCTATAGTGAAAAAGGAATTATCTTCAGTTAAATACTGGAAAGAAGCTTTCTGAGAGACTGCTTTGTGTTCTGTTAATTCATCTCACAGAGTTACAGCTTCCCCCTCAAGAAACCTTTCGCTAAGACTGTTCTTGTGGAATTTTCAAAGTGATATTTGGAAGCCCATAGAGGACTATGGTGAAAAACGAAACATCTTCCGTTAAAAACTGGAAAGAAGATTTGTGAGAAACTGCTTTTTATTCTGTTAATTCATCTCACAGAGTTACAGATTTCCCCTCCAGAAGCCTTTCGCTAAGACTGTTCTAGTGGAATTTGCAAAGTGATATTTGGAAGCCCATGGAGGGCTATGGTGAAAAGGGTAATAACTTCCGTTAAGAACTGGAAAGAAGCTTTCTAAGAAACTGCCGTGTGTTCTGTTAATACATCTCACCGAGTTACAGCTCTACCCTCAAGAAGCCTTTCTATAAAAATGTTCTTGTGGAATTTGCAATGTGATACTTGGAAGCCCATAGAGGGCTATTTTGAAAATGGAAATACCCTAAGATAAAAACCGAAAAGAAGCTGTCAGAGAAACTGCTTTGTGTTGTGTTAGTTCATCTCACTGTGTTACAGCTTTCCCCTCAAGAAGCCCTTCACTAAGACTGTTCTTGTGAAATTTGCAAACTGATATTTGTAATCCCTTAGAGAGCTATGGTGAAAAAGGAAATATATTCCCTTAAAAACTGGAAATAAGCTTTCTGAGACACTGCCATGTGTTCTCTTAATGCACCTCACCAAGTTACAGCTTTCCCCTCAAGAAGACTTTCGCTAAGACTGTTGTTGTGGGATTTGCAAAGTGATATTTGGAAGTCCATAGAGGTCTATTGTGAAAAAGGAAATTTCTTCCGTTAAAAACTGGAAAGAAGATTTCTGAGAAATTGCTATTTGTTCTGTTAATTCATCTCACAGAGTTACAGCTTCTCCTCCAGAAGCCTTTCGCTAAGACTGTTCTTGTGGAATTTGCAAAGTGATATTTGGAAGCCCATAGAAGGCTATTTTGAAAAAGGAATTATCCTAAGATAGAATCTGAAAATAAGCTTTCTGAAAATCTACTTTGTGTTCTGTTAATTCATCTCACAGAGTTACAGCTTTCCCCTCAAAAAGGCTTTCGGTAAGCCTGTTCTTGTGTAATTTGCAATGTGATATTTTGAAGCCCATAGAAGGCTATGGTGAAAAAGGAAATATCTTCCGTTAAAAACTGGAAGGAATATTTCTGAGAAACTACTTTGTGTTCTGTTAATTCATCTCACAGAGTTACAGGTTTCCCCTCTAGAAGCCTTTCGGTAAGACTGTTTTTTGTTATTTCCAAAGTGATATTTGGAATCCCATAGAGGGTTATGGTGAAAAAGAAATATCTTCCGTTAAAAACTGGAAAGAAGCTTTCTAAGAAACTGCCGTGTGTTCTGGTTATACATCTCACCGAGATACTGCTTTCCTCTCAAATAGCCCTTCGCTGAGACTGTTCTTGTGGGATTTGCAAAGTGATATTTGGAAGCCCATAGAGTGCTGTGGTGAAAAGGAAATATCTTCAGTTAAAAACTTGAAAGAAACTTTCTGAGAAACTGCTTTGTGTTCTGTTAATTCATCTCACAGAGTTACAGCTTTCCCCTCAAGAAACGTTTCGCTAAGACTGTTCTTGTGGAATCTGCAAAGTCATGTTTGGAAGCACATATAGCTCTAAGGTGATAAAGGAAATTTCTTCCGTTAAAAACTGGAAAGAAGATTTCTGAGAAACTGCTTTGTGTTCTGTTAATTTATCACACAGAGTTACAGCTTTATTCTCCAGAAGCCTTTTGAAAGCCCTTAGAGGGCCATGTTGAAAAAGGAAATATCTTCCGTTAAAAACCGAGAAAAGAAGCTTTCTGAGAAACTTCTTTCTGTTTTGTTAGTTCATATCACAGAGTTACAGCTTTCCCCTCAAGAAGTCGTTCACTAAGACTATTCCTGTGAAATATTCAAAGTGAAATTTATAAAGCCATAGAGGGCTATGGTGAAAAAGGAAATATCCTAAGACAGAAACTGAAAAGAAGGTTTCTGAGAAACTGTTTTGTGTTCTGTTAATACATCTCACAGATTTACATCTTTTCCCTCAAGAAGCCTTTCGCGAAGACTGTTCTTGTGGAATATGTAAAGTGATATTTGGAAGCCCGTACAAGGCTATGGTGAAAAAGGAAATATCTTCAGTTAAAAATTGGATAGAAGCTTTCTGAGAAATTGCTTTGTGTTCTCTTAATTCATCTCACAGAGTTACAGCTTTCCCCTCAAGAAGCCGTTCACTAGGACTATTCTTGTGAAATTTTCAAACTGATATTTGGAAACCCTTACAGAGATATGGTGAAAAAGGAAATATCTTCCGTTAAAAACTGGAAAGAAGCTTTCTGAGAAACTGCCGTGAGTTCTGTTCATACATCTCACCGAGTTACAGCTTTCCTCTCAAGAAACCTTTCTCTAAGGCTGTTCTTGTGGAATTTGCAAAGTGATATTTGGAAGCCCATAGTGGGCTATGGTGAAAAAGGAAAAATCTTCGGGTAAAAACTGGAAATAAGCTTTCTGAGAAACTGCTTTGTGTTCTGTTAATTCATCTCACAGAGTTACAACTTTCCCCTCAAGAAGCCGTTCACTAAGACTTTTCTTGTGGAATTTGCAAAGTGATATTTGGAGTCCCATTGAAGGCTATGGTGAAAAAGAAAACATCCTAAGATAAAAACTGAAATGAAGCTTTCTGTGAAACTGCATTGTGTTCTGTAAATTCATCTCACAGAGTTAGAGATTTCCCCTCAAGAAGTCGTTCACTAAGACTGTTCTTGTGAAACTTGCAAAATGATATTTGGAAGCCCATAGAGGGCTATTGTGAAAATGGAAATATCCTAAGATAAAAACCGAAAAGAAACTGTCTGAGAAACTGCTTTGTGTTGTGTTAGTTTATCTCACAGAGTTACAGCTTTCCCCTCAAGAAGTCGTTCACCAAGACTGTTCTTGTGAAATTTGCAAAGTGATATTTGGAAGCTCATAGAAGGCTATGGTGAAAATGAAAATATCTTCCGTTAAAAACTGGAAAGAAGCATTCTGAGAAACTGCCGTGTGTTCTGTTAATACATCTCACCGAGTTACAGCTTTCCCCTCAAGAACCCTCTCGCTAAGACTGTTCTTGTGGAATTTGCAAAGTGATATTTGGAAGCCCTTAGAGGGCTATGGTTAAAAAGGAAATATCCACCGTTAAAAACTGGAAAGAAGATTGCTGAGAAACTGCTTTGTGTTCTGTTAATTCATCTCACAGAATTACAGCTTTTCCCTCAGAAGCCTTTCGCTAAGATTGTTCTTGTAGAACTTGCAAAGTGATATTTGGAAGCCCATATAGGGCTATGGTGAAAAAGGAAATATCCTCCGTTAAAAACTGCAAAGAAGCTTTCTGAGAAACTGCTTTATGTTCTGTTAATTCATCTCACAGAATTACAGTTTACCCTCCAGCAGCCGTTCACTGAGCCTGTTCTTGTGGAATTTGCAATGCGATATTGGAAGCCCATAGAGGGTTATGGCGAAAAAGGATATATCCTAAGATAAAAACCGAAAAGAAGCTTTCTGAGAAACTGCTTTATGTTCTGTTAATTCATCTCACAGAATTACAGTTTACCCTCCAGCAGCCGTTCACTGAGCCTGTTCTTGTGGAATTTGCAATGCGATATTGGAAGCCCATAGAGGGTTATGGCGAAAAAGGATATATCCTAAGATAAAAACCGAAAAGAAGCTTTCTGAGAAAATGCATTGTGTCCTCTTAATTCATCTCACAGAGTTACAGCTTTCCCCTCAAGAAGCCATTCACTAAGACTGTTCCTGTGGAATTTGCAAGGTGATAGTTGAAAGCCCATACAGGGCTACGGAGAAAATGGAAATATGTTGCGTTAAATACTGGAATCTTTCTAGGAAACTGCTTTGTGTTCTCTTAATTCATCTCACAGAGTTACAGCTTTCCCCTCAAGAAGCCTTTCGCTAAGACTGTTCATGTGGAATTTGCAAAGTGATATTTGGAATCCCATAGAGGACTATGGTGAAAAAGGAAATATCCTAAGGTAAAAACTGAAAAGTAGGTTTCTGAGAAAATGTTTTGTGTTATGTTAATTCATCTTACAGAGTTACAGTTTTACCCTCAAGAAGCCTTTCTCTAAGACTGCTCTTCTGGAATTTGCAAAGTGATATTTGGAAGCCCATAGTGGGCTTTGCTGTAAAAGGAAATATCCTAAGATAAAAAACGAAAAGAAGGTTTCTGAGAAACCGCTTTGTGTTCTGTTAGTTCATCTCACAGAGTTACAGCTTTCCCATCGAGAATCCTTTCGCTAAGACTGTTCTTGTGGAATTTGCAAATATTTTTGGAAGCTCATAGAGGGCTATGCTGAAAAAGGAAATATCCTAACATAAAAACTGAAAAGAAGCTTTCTGAGAAACTGCTTTGTGTTCTGTTAATTCATCTCAGGGAGTTACGGCTTTCCCTTCAAGAAGTCTTTCACAAAGACTGTTCTTGTGTAATTTGCAAAGTGATATTTGGAAGGCCACAGAGGGCTATGTTGAAAAAGGAAAAATAGTAAGATTAAATCCGAAAAGAAACTTTTTGAGAAACTGCTTTGTGTTCTGATAATTCATCTCAGAGAGTTACAGATTTCCACTCAAGAGGCCGTTCACTAAGACTGTTCTTCTCAAATTTGAAAGTGATATTTAGAATCCCATAGAGGGCTATGGTGAAAAAGGAATTATTTTCCGTTAAAAACTGGACAGACGCTTTCTGAGAAACTGCTTTGTGTTCTGTTAATTCATCTGACAGAGTTACAACATTTCCCTCTAAAAGCCTTTCGCTAAGACTGTTCTTGTGGAATTTGCAAAGTGATATTTGGAAGCCCATAGTGGACTACGGTGAAAAAGGAAATGTCCTCAGATAAAAACTGGAAAGAAGCTTTCTGTGAAACTGCTTTGTGTTCTATTAATTCATCTCACTGTGTGACAGCTTTCCCCTCAAGAAGCCGTTCCCTAAGACTGTTCTTGTGTAATTTGCAACGTGATATTTGGAATCCCAGAGAGATATGGGGAAAACGGAAATATCTTCCGTTAAAAACTGGAAAGAAGCTTTCTGAGGAACTGCTTTGTGTTCTGTTAATTCATCTCACAGAGTTACAGCTTTCCCTGAAAAAATCCTTTCGCTAAGAGTGTTCTTGTGGAATTTGCAAAGTGATATTTGGAAGCCCGTACAAGGCTATGGTGAAAAAGGAAATATCTTCAGTTAAAAATTGGATAGAAGCTTTCTGAGAAATTGCTTTGTGTTCTCTTAATTCATCTCACAGAGTTACAGCTTTCCCCTCAAGAAGCCGTTCACTAGGACTATTCTTGTGAAATTTTCAAACTGATATTTGGAAACCCTTACAGAGATATGGTGAAAAAGGAAATATCTTCCGTTAAAAACTGGAAAGAAGCTTTCCGAGAAACTGCCGTGAGTTCTGTTCATACATCTCACCGAGTTACAGCTTTCCTCTCAAGAAACCTTTCTCTAAGGCTGTTCTTGTGGAATTTGCAAAGTGATATTTGGAAGCCCATAGTGGGCTATGGTGAAAAAGGAAAAATCTTCGGGTAAAAAGTGGAAATAAGCTTTCTGAGAAACTGCTTTGTGTTCTGTTAATTCATCTCACAGAGTTACAACTTTCCCCTCAAGAAGCCGTTCACTAAGACTTTTCTTGTGGAATTTGCAAAGTGATATTTGGAGTCCCATTGAAGGCTATGGTGAAAAAGAAAACATCCTAAGATAAAAACTGAAATGAAGCTTTCTGTGAAACTGCATTGTGTTCTGTAAATTCATCTCACAGAGTTAGAGATTTCCCCTCAAGAAGTCGTTCACTAAGACTGTTCTTGTGAAACTTGCAAAATGATATTTGGAAGCCCATAGAGGGCTATTGTGAAAATGGAAATATCCTAAGATAAAAACCGAAAAGAAACTGTCTGAGAAACTGCTTTGTGTTGTGTTAGTTTATCTCACAGAGTTACAGCTTTCCCCTCAAGAAGTCGTTCACCAAGACTGTTCTTGTGAAATTTGCAAAGTGATATTTGGAAGCTCATAGAAGGCTATGGTGAAAATGAAAATATCTTCCGTTAAAAACTGGAAAGAAGCATTCTGAGAAACTGCCGTGTGTTCTGTTAATACATCTCACCGAGTTACAGCTTTCCCCTCAAGAACCCTCTCGCTAAGACTGTTCTTGTGGAATTTGCAAAGTGATATTTGGAAGCCCTTAGAGGGCTATGGTTAAAAAGGAAATATCCACCGTTAAAAACTGGAAAGAAGATTGCTGAGAAACTGCTTTGTGTTCTGTTAATTCATCTCACAGAATTACAGCTTTTCCCTCAGAAGCCTTTCGCTAAGATTGTTCTTGTAGAACTTGCAAAGTGATATTTGGAAGCCCATATAGGGCTATGGTGAAAAAGGAAATATCCTCCGTTAAAAACTGCAAAGAAGCTTTCTGAGAAACTGCTTTATGTTCTGTTAATTCATCTCACAGAATTACAGTTTACCCTCCAGCAGCCGTTCACTGAGCCTGTTCTTGTGGAATTTGCAATGCGATATTGGAAGCCCATAGAGGGTTATGGCGAAAAAGGATATATCCTAAGATAAAAACCGAAAAGAAGCTTTCTGAGAAACTGCTTTATGTTCTGTTAATTCATCTCACAGAATTACAGTTTACCCTCCAGCAGCCGTTCACTGAGCCTGTTCTTGTGGAATTTGCAATGCGATATTGGAAGCCCATAGAGGGTTATGGCGAAAAAGGATATATCCTAAGATAAAAACCGAAAAGAAGCTTTCTGAGAAAATGCATTGTGTCCTCTTAATTCATCTCACAGAGTTACAGCTTTCCCCTCAAGAAGCCATTCACTAAGACTGTTCCTGTGGAATTTGCAAGGTGATAGTTGAAAGCCCATACAGGGCTACGGAGAAAATGGAAATATGTTGCGTTAAATACTGGAATCTTTCTAGGAAACTGCTTTGTGTTCTCTTAATTCATCTCACAGAGTTACAGCTTTCCCCTCAAGAAGCCTTTCGCTAAGACTGTTCATGTGGAATTTGCAAAGTGATATTTGGAATCCCATAGAGGACTATGGTGAAAAAGGAAATATCCTAAGGTAAAAACTGAAAAGTAGGTTTCTGAGAAAATGTTTTGTGTTATGTTAATTCATCTTACAGAGTTACAGTTTTACCCTCAAGAAGCCTTTCTCTAAGACTGCTCTTCTGGAATTTGCAAAGTGATATTTGGAAGCCCATAGTGGGCTTTGCTGTAAAAGGAAATATCCTAAGATAAAAAACGAAAAGAAGGTTTCTGAGAAACCGCTTTGTGTTCTGTTAGTTCATCTCACAGAGTTACAGCTTTCCCATCGAGAATCCTTTCGCTAAGACTGTTCTTGTGGAATTTGCAAATATTTTTGGAAGCTCATAGAGGGCTATGCTGAAAAAGGAAATATCCTAAGATAAAAACTGAAAAGAAGCTTTCTGAGAAACTGCTTTGTGTTCTGTTAATTCATCTCAGGGAGTTACGGCTTTCCCTTCAAGAAGTCTTTCACAAAGACTGTTCTTGTGTAATTTGCAAAGTGATATTTGGAAGGCCACAGAGGGCTATGTTGAAAAAGGAAAAATAGTAAGATTAAATCCGAAAAGAAACTTTTTGAGAAACTGCTTTGTGTTCTGATAATTCATCTCAGAGAGTTACAGATTTCCACTCAAGAGGCCGTTCACTAAGACTGTTCTTCTCAAATTTGAAAGTGATATTTAGAATCCCATAGAGGGCTATGGTGAAAAAGGAATTATTTTCCGTTAAAAACTGGACAGACGCTTTCTGAGAAACTGCTTTGTGTTCTGTTAATTCATCTGACAGAGTTACAACATTTCCCTCTAAAAGCCTTTCGCTAAGACTGTTCTTGTGGAATTTGCAAAGTGATATTTGGAAGCCCATAGTAGACAACGGTGAAAAAGGAAATGTCCTCAGATAAAAACTGGAAAGAAGCTTTCTGTGAAACTGCTTTGTGTTCTATTAATTCATCTCACTGTGTGACAGCTTTCCCCTCAAGAAGCCGTTCCCTAAGACTGTTCTTGTGTAATTTGCAACGTGATATTTGGAATCCCAGAGAGATATGGGGAAAACGGAAATATCTTCCGTTAAAAACTGGAAAGAAGCTTTCTGAGGAACTGCTTTGTGTTCTGTTAATTCATCTCACAGAGTTACAGCTTTCCCTGAAAAAATCCTTTCGCTAAGAGTGTTCTTGTGGAATTTGCAAAGTGATATTTGGAAGCCCGTACAAGGCTATGGTGAAAAAGGAAATATCTTCAGTTAAAAATTGGATAGAAGCTTTCTGAGAAATTGCTTTGTGTTCTCTTAATTCATCTCACAGAGTTACAGCTTTCCCCTCAAGAAGCCGTTCACTAGGACTATTCTTGTGAAATTTTCAAACTGATATTTGGAAACCCTTACAGAGATATGGTGAAAAAGGAAATATCTTCCGTTAAAAACTGGAAAGAAGCTTTCCGAGAAACTGCCGTGAGTTCTGTTCATACATCTCACCGAGTTACAGCTTTCCTCTCAAGAAACCTTTCTCTAAGGCTGTTCTTGTGGAATTTGCAAAGTGATATTTGGAAGCCCATAGTGGGCTATGGTGAAAAAGGAAAAATCTTCGGGTAAAAACTGGAAATAAGCTTTCTGAGAAACTGCTTTGTGTTCTGTTAATTCATCTCACAGAGTTACAACTTTCCCCTCAAGAAGCCGTTCACTAAGACTTTTCTTGTGGAATTTGCAAAGTGATATTTGGAGTCCCATTGAAGGCTATGGTGAAAAAGAAAACATCCTAAGATAAAAACTGAAATGAAGCTTTCTGTGAAACTGCATTGTGTTCTGTAAATTCATCTCACAGAGTTAGAGATTTCCCCTCAAGAAGTCGTTCACTAAGACTGTTCTTGTGAAACTTGCAAAATGATATTTGGAAGCCCATAGAGGGCTATTGTGAAAATGGAAATATCCTAAGATAAAAACCGAAAAGAAACTGTCTGAGAAACTGCTTTGTGTTGTGTTAGTTTATCTCACAGAGTTACAGCTTTCCCCTCAAGAAGTCGTTCACCAAGACTGTTCTTGTGAAATTTGCAAAGTGATATTTGGAAGCTCATAGAAGGCTATGGTGAAAATGAAAATATCTTCCGTTAAAAACTGGAAAGAAGCATTCTGAGAAACTGCCGTGTGTTCTGTTAATACATCTCACCGAGTTACAGCTTTCCCCTCAAGAACCCTCTCGCTAAGACTGTTCTTGTGGAATTTGCAAAGTGATATTTGGAAGCCCTTAGAGGGCTATGGTTAAAAAGGAAATATCCACCGTTAAAAACTGGAAAGAAGATTGCTGAGAAACTGCTTTGTGTTCTGTTAATTCATCTCACAGAATTACAGCTTTTCCCTCAGAAGCCTTTCGCTAAGATTGTTCTTGTAGAACTTGCAAAGTGATATTTGGAAGCCCATATAGGGCTACGGTGAAAAAGGAAATATCCTCCGTTAAAAACTGCAAAGAAGCTTTCTGAGAAACTGCTTTATGTTCTGTTAATTCATCTCACAGAATTACAGTTTACCCTCCAGCAGCCGTTCACTGAGCCTGTTCTTGTGGAATTTGCAATGCGATATTGGAAGCCCATAGAGGGTTATGGCAAAAAAGGATATATCCTAAGATAAAACCGAAAAGAAGCTTTCTGAGAAAATGCATTGTGTCCTCTTAATTCATCTCACAGAGTTACAGCTTTCCCCTCAAGAAGCCATTCACTAAGACTGTTCCTGTGGAATTTGCAAGGTGATAGTTGAAAGCCCATACAGGGCTACGGAGAAAATGGAAATATGTTGCGTTAAATACTGGAAAGAATCTTTATAGGAAACTGCTTTGTGTTCTCTTAATTCATCTCACAGAGTTACAGCTTTCCCCTCAAGAAGCCTTTCGCTAAGACTGTTCATGTGGAATTTGCAAAGTGATATTTGGAATCCCATAGAGGACTATGGTGAAAAAGGAAATATCCTAAGGTAAAAACTGAAAAGTAGGTTTCTGAGAAAATGTTTTGTGTTATGTTAATTCATCTTACAGAGTTACAGTTTTACCCTCAAGAAGCCTTTCTCTAAGACTGTTCTTCTGGAATTTGCAAAGTGATATTTGGAAGCCCATAGTGGGCTTTGCTGTAAAAGGAAATATCCTAAGATAAAAAACGAAAAGAAGGTTTCTGAGAAACCGCTTTGTGTTCTGTTAGTTCATCTCACAGAGTTACAGCTTTCCCATCGAGAATCCTTTCGCTAAGACTGTTCTTGTGGAATTTGCAAATATTTTTGGAAGCTCATAGAGGGCTATGCTGAAAAAGGAAATATCCTAAGATAAAAACTGAAAAGAAGCTTTCTGAGAAACTGCTTTGTGTTCTGTTAATTCATCTCAGGGAGTTACGGCTTTCCCTTCAAGAAGTCTTTCACAAAGACTGTTCTTGTGTAATTTGCAAAGTGATATTTGGAAGGCCACAGAGGGCTATGTTGAAAAAGGAAAAATAGTAAGATTAAATCCGAAAAGAAACTTTTTGAGAAACTGCTTTGTGTTCTGATAATTCATCTCAGAGAGTTACAGATTTCCACTCAAGAGGCCGTTCACTAAGACTGTTCTTCTCAAATTTGAAAGTGATATTTAGAATCCCATAGAGGGCTATGGTGAAAAAGGAATTATTTTCCGTTAAAAACTGGAAAGACGCTTTCTGAGAAACTGTTTTGTGTTCTGTTAATTCATCTGACAGAGTTACAACATTTCCCTCTAAAAGCCTTTCGCTAAGACTGTTCTTGTGGAATTTGCAAAGTGATATTTGGAAGCCCATAGTGGACTACGGTGAAAAAGGAAATGTCCTCAGATAAAAACTGGAAAGAAGCTTTCTGTGAAACTGCTTTGTGTTCTATTAATTCATCTCACTGTGTGACAGCTTTCCCCTCAAGAAGCCGTTCCCTAAGACTGTTCTTGTGTAATTTGCAACGTGATATTTGGAATCCCAGAGAGATATGGGGAAAACGGAAATATCTTCCGTTAAAAACTGGAAAGAAGCTTTCTGAGGAACTGCTTTGTGTTCTGTTAATTCATCTCACAGAGTTACAGCTTTCCCTGAAAAAATCCTTTCGCTAAGAGTGTTCTTGTGGAATTTGCAAAGTGATATTTGGAAGCCCGTACAAGGCTATGGTGAAAAAGGAAATATCTTCAGTTAAAAATTGGATAGAAGCTTTCTGAGAAATTGCTTTGTGTTCTCTTAATTCATCTCACAGAGTTACAGCTTTCCCCTCAAGAAGCCGTTCACTAGGACTATTCTTGTGAAATTTTCAAACTGATATTTGGAAACCCTTACAGAGATATGGTGAAAAAGGAAATATCTTCCGTTAAAAACTGGAAAGAAGCTTTCCGAGAAACTGCCGTGAGTTCTGTTCATACATCTCACCGAGTTACAGCTTTCCTCTCAAGAAACCTTTCTCTAAGGCTGTTCTTGTGGAATTTGCAAAGTGATATTTGGAAGCCCATAGTGGGCTATGGTGAAAAAGGAAAAATCTTCGGGTAAAAACTGGAAATAAGCTTTCTGAGAAACTGCTTTGTGTTCTGTTAATTCATCTCACAGAGTTACAACTTTCCCCTCAAGAAGCCGTTCACTAAGACTTTTCTTGTGGAATTTGCAAAGTGATATTTGGAGTCCCATTGAAGGCTATGGTGAAAAAGAAAACATCCTAAGATAAAAACTGAAATGAAGCTTTCTGTGAAACTGCATTGTGTTCTGTAAATTCATCTCACAGAGTTAGAGATTTCCCCTCAAGAAGTCGTTCACTAAGACTGTTCTTGTGAAACTTGCAAAATGATATTTGGAAGCCCATAGAGGGCTATTGTGAAAATGGAAATATCCTAAGATAAAAACCGAAAAGAAACTGTCTGAGAAACTGCTTTGTGTTGTGTTAGTTTATCTCACAGAGTTACAGCTTTCCCCTCAAGAAGTCGTTCACCAAGACTGTTCTTGTGAAATTTGCAAAGTGATATTTGGAAGCTCATAGAAGGCTATGGTGAAAATGAAAATATCTTCCGTTAAAAACTGGAAAGAAGCATTCTGAGAAACTGCCGTGTGTTCTGTTAATACATCTCACCGAGTTACAGCTTTCCCCTCAAGAACCCTCTCGCTAAGACTGTTCTTGTGGAATTTGCAAAGTGATATTTGGAAGCCCTTAGAGGGCTATGGTTAAAAAGGAAATATCCACCGTTAAAAACTGGAAAGAAGATTGCTGAGAAACTGCTTTGTGTTCTGTTAATTCATCTCACAGAATTACAGCTTTTCCCTCAGAAGCCTTTCGCTAAGATTGTTCTTGTAGAACTTGCAAAGTGATATTTGGAAGCCCATATAGGGCTACGGTGAAAAAGGAAATATCCTCCGTTAAAAACTGCAAAGAAGCTTTCTGAGAAACTGCTTTATGTTCTGGTAATTCATCTCACAGAATTACAGTTTACCCTCCAGCAGCCGTTCACTGAGCCTTTTCTTGTGGAATTTGCAATGCGATATTGGAAGCCCATAGAGGGTTATGGCAAAAAAGGATATATCCTAAGATAAAACCGAAAAGAAGCTTTCTGAGAAAATGCATTGTGTCCTCTTAATTCATCTCACAGAGTTACAGCTTTCCCCTCAAGAAGCCATTCACTAAGACTGTTCCTGTGGAATTTGCAAGGTGATAGTTGAAAGCCCATACAGGGCTACGGAGAAAATGGAAATATGTTGCGTTAAATACTGGAAAGAATCTTTATAGGAAACTGCTTTGTGTTCTCTTAATTCATCTCACAGAGTTACAGCTTTCCCCTCAAGAAGCCTTTCGCTAAGACTGTTCATGTGGAATTTGCAAAGTGATATTTGGAATCCCATAGAGGACTATGGTGAAAAAGGAAATATCCTAAGGTAAAAACTGAAAAGTAGGTTTCTGAGAAAATGTTTTGTGTTATGTTAATTCATCTTACAGAGTTACAGTTTTACCCTCAACAAGCCTTTCTCTAAGACTGTTCTTCTGGAATTTGCAAAGTGATATTTGGAAGCCCATAGTGGGCTTTGCTGTAAAAGGAAATATCCTAAGATAAAAAACGAAAAGAAGGTTTCTGAGAAACCACTTTGTGTTCTGTTAGTTCATCTCACAGAGTTACAGCTTTCCCATCGAGAATCCTTTCGCTAAGACTGTTCTTGTGGAATTTGCAAATATTTTTGGAAGCTCATAGAGGGCTATGCTGAAAAAGGAAATATCCTAAGATAAAAACTGAAAAGAAGCTTTCTGAGAACCTGCTTTGTGTTCTGTTAATTCATCTCAGGGAGTTACGGCTTTCCCTTCAAGAAGTCTTTCACAAAGACTGTTCTTGTGTAATTTGCAAAGTGATATTTGGAAGGCCACAGAGGGCTATGTTGAAAAAGGAAAAATAGTAAGATTAAATCCGAAAAGAAACTGCTTTGCGTTCTGATAATTCATCTCAGAGAGTTACAGATTTCCACTCAAGAGGCCGTTCACTAAGACTGTTCTTCTCAAATTTGAAAGTGATATTTAGAATCCCATAGAGGGCTATGGTGAAAAAGGAATTATTTTCCGTTAAAAACTGGAAAGACGCTTTCTGAGAAACTGCTTTGTGTTCTGTTAATTCATCTGACAGAGTTACAACATTTCCCTCTAAAAGCCTTTCGCTAAGACTGTTCTTGTGGAATTTGCAAAGTGATATTTGGAAGCCCATAGTGGACTACGGTGAAAAAGGAAATGTCCTCAGATAAAAACTGGAAAGAAGCTTTCTGTGAAACTGCTTTGTGTTCTATTAATTCATCTCACTGTGTGACAGCTTTCCCCTCAAGAAGCCGTTCCCTAAGACTGTTCTTGTGTAATTTGCAACGTGATATTTGGAATCCCAGAGAGATATGGGGAAAACGGAAATATCTTCCGTTAAAAACTGGAAAGAAGCTTTCTGAGGAACTGCTTTGTGTTCTGTTAATTCATCTCACAGAGTTACAGCTTTCCCTGAAAAAATCCTTTCGCTAAGAGTGTTCTTGTGGAATTTGCAAAGTGATATTTGGAAGCCCGTACAAGGCTATGGTGAAAAAGGAAATATCTTCAGTTAAAAATTGGATAGAAGCTTTCTGAGAAATTGCTTTGTGTTCTCTTAATTCATCTCACAGAGTTACAGCTTTCCCCTCAAGAAGCCGTTCACTAGGACTATTCTTGTGAAATTTTCAAACTGATATTTGGAAACCCTTACAGAGATATGGTGAAAAAGGAAATATCTTCCGTTAAAAACTGGAAAGAAGCTTTCCGAGAAACTGCCGTGAGTTCTGTTCATACATCTCACCGAGTTACAGCTTTCCTCTCAAGAAACCTTTCTCTAAGGCTGTTCTTGTGGAATTTGCAAAGTGATATTTGGAAGCCCATAGTGGGCTATGGTGAAAAAGGAAAAATCTTCGGGTAAAAACTGGAAATAAGCTTTCTGAGAAACTGCTTTGTGTTCTGTTAATTCATCTCACAGAGTTACAACTTTCCCCTCAAGAAGCCGTTCACTAAGACTTTTCTTGTGGAATTTGCAAAGTGATATTTGGAGTCCCATTGAAGGCTATGGTGAAAAAGAAAACATCCTAAGATAAAAACTGAAATGAAGCTTTCTGTGAAACTGCATTGTGTTCTGTAAATTCATCTCACAGAGTTAGAGATTTCCCCTCAAGAAGTCGTTCACTAAGACTGTTCTTGTGAAACTTGCAAAATGATATTTGGAAGCCCATAGAGGGCTATTGTGAAAATGGAAATATCCTAAGATAAAAACCGAAAAGAAACTGTCTGAGAAACTGCTTTGTGTTGTGTTAGTTTATCTCACAGAGTTACAGCTTTCCCCTCAAGAAGTCGTTCACCAAGACTGTTCTTGTGAAATTTGCAAAGTGATATTTGGAAGCTCATAGAAGGCTATGGTGAAAATGAAAATATCTTCCGTTAAAAACTGGAAAGAAGCATTCTGAGAAACTGCCGTGTGTTCTGTTAATACATCTCACCGAGTTACAGCTTTCCCCTCAAGAACCCTCTCGCTAAGACTGTTCTTGTGGAATTTGCAAAGTGATATTTGGAAGCCCTTAGAGGGCTATGTGAAAAAGGAAACATCGTAAGATAAAAACTGAAAAGAAGCTTTGTGAGAAATTGCTTTGTGTTCTGTTAATTCGTCTCACAAAGTTACAGCTTTCCCCTCAAGAAGCCTTTCGCTAAGACTGTTCTTGGGGAATTTGCAAAGCGATATTTGGAAACCTATAGAGGGCTAAGGTGAAAAAGGAAATATCTTCCGTTAAAAACTGGAAAGAAGATTTCTGAGAAACTGCTTTGTGTTCTGTTAATGCATCTCACAGGGTTACAGCTTTCCCCTCCAGACACCTTTCGCTAACACTGTTCTTGTGGAATTTGCAAAGTGATATTTGGAAGCCCAGAGAGAACTATGGTGAAAAAGGAAATATCTTCAGTTAAAAAATGAAAAGAAGCTTTCCGAGAAACTGCTTTGTGTTCTGTTAATTCATCTCAAAGAGTTACAGCTTTCCCCTCCAGACACCTTTCGCTAACACTGTAATTGTGAAATTTGCAAAGTGATATTTGGAAGCCCAGAGAGAATTATGGTGAAAAAGGAAATACCTTCAGTTTAAAAATGAAAAGAAGCTTTCCGAGAAACTGCTTTGTGTTCTGTTAATTCATCTCAAAGAGTTACAGCTTTCCCCTCAAGAAGCCTTCCACTAAGACTGTTTTTGAGGAATTTCCAAAGTGATATGTGGAAGCCCATAGAAGGCTATTGTGAAAACGGAAATATCCTAAGATACTAACCGAAAAGAAGCTGTCTAAAAAACTGCTTTGTGTTCTGTTAGTTCATCGCACAGAGCTACAGATTTCCTCTCAAGAAGACGTTCACTAAGACAGTTTTGTGAAATTTGGAAAGTGATATTTGGATACCCATAGTGGACTATGGTGAAAAAGGAAATATCTTCCGTTAAAAACTGGAAAGAACCATTCTGAGAAAATGCGGTGTGTTCTGTTAGTACATATGACCGAGTTACAGCTTTCCTCTCAAGAAGCCTTTCGCTAAGACTGTTCTTGTGGGATTTCCAAAGTGATATTTGGAAGCCCATAGAGGGCTATAGTGAAAAAGGAATTATCTTCAGTTAAATACTGGAAAGAAGCTTTCTGAGAGACTGCTTTGTGTTCTGTTAATTCATCTCACAGAGTTACAGCTTCCCCCTCAAGAAACCTTTCGCTAAGACTGTTCTTGTGGAATTTTCAAAGTGATATTTGGAAGCCCATAGAGGACTATGGTGAAAAACGAAACATCTTCCGTTAAAAACTGGAAAGAAGATTTGTGAGAAACTGCTTTTTATTCTGTTAATTCATCTCACAGAGTTACAGATTTCCCCTCCAGAAGCCTTTCGCTAAGACTGTTCTAGTGGAATTTGCAAAGTGATATTTGGAAGCCCATGGAGGGCTATGGTGAAAAGGGTAATAACTTCCGTTAAGAACTGGAAAGAAGCTTTCTAAGAAACTGCCGTGTGTTCTGTTAATACATCTCACCGAGTTACAGCTCTACCCTCAAGAAGCCTTTCTATAAAAATGTTCTTGTGGAATTTGCAATGTGATACTTGGAAGCCCATAGAGGGCTATTTTGAAAATGGAAATACCCTAAGATAAAAACCGAAAAGAAGCTGTCAGAGAAACTGCTTTGTGTTGTGTTAGTTCATCTCACTGTGTTACAGCTTTCCCCTCAAGAAGCCCTTCACTAAGACTGTTCTTGTGAAATTTGCAAACTGATATTTGTAATCCCTTAGAGAGCTATGGTGAAAAAGGAAATATATTCCCTTAAAAACTGGAAATAAGCTTTCTGAGAAACTGCCATGTGTTCTCTTAATGCACCTCACCGAGTTACAGCTTTCCCCTCAAGAAGACTTTCGCTAAGACTGTTGTTGTGGGATTTGCAAAGTGATATTTGGAAGTCCATAGAGGTCTATTGTGAAAAAGGAAATTTCTTCCGTTAAAAACTGGAAAGAAGATTTCTGAGAAATTGCTATTTGTTCTGTTAATTCATCTCACAGAGTTACAGCTTCTCCTCCAGAAGCCTTTCGCTAAGACTGTTCTTGTGGAATTTGCAAAGTGATATTTGGAAGCCCATAGAAGGCTATTTTGAAAAAGGAATTATCCTAAGATAGAATCTGAAAATAAGCTTTCTGAAAATCTGCTTTGTGTTCTGTTAATTCATCTCACAGAGTTACAGCTTTCCCCTCAAAAAGGCTTTCGGTAAGCCTGTTCTTGTGTAATTTGCAATGTGATATTTTGAAGCCCATAGAAGGCTATGGTGAAAAAGGAAATATCTTCCGTTAAAAACTGGAAGGAATATTTCTGAGAAACTACTTTGTGTTCTGTTAATTCATCTCACAGAGTTACAGGTTTCCCCTCTAGAAGCCTTTCGGTAAGACTGTTTTTTGTTATTTCCAAAGTGATATTTGGAATCCCATAGAGGGTTATGGTGAAAAAGAAATATCTTCCGTTAAAAACTGGAAAGAAGCTTTCTAAGAAACTGCCGTGTGTTCTGGTTATACATCTCACCGAGATACTGCTTTCCTCTCAAATAGCCCTTCGCTGAGACTGTTCTTGTGGGATTTGCAAAGTGATATTTGGAAGCCCATAGAGTGCTGTGGTGAAAAGGAAATATCTTCAGTTAAAAACTTGAAAGAAACTTTCTGAGAAACTGCTTTGTGTTCTGTTAATTCATCTCACAGAGTTACAGCTTTCCCCTCAAGAAACGTTTCGCTAAGACTGTTCTTGTGGAATCTGCAAAGTCATGTTTGGAAGCACATAGCGCTCTAAGGTGATAAAGGAAATTTCTTCCGTTAAAAACTGGAAAGAAGATTTCTGAGAAACTGCTTTGTGTTCTGTTAATTTATCACACAGAGTTACAGCTTTCCTCTCCAGAAGCCTTTTGCAAGCCCTTAGAGGGCCATGTTGAAAAAGGAAATATCTTCCGTTAAAAACCGAAAAGAAGCTTTCTGAGAAACTTCTTTCTGTTTTGTTAGTTCATATCACAGAGTTACAGCTTTCCCCTCAAGAAGTCGTTCACTAAGACTATTCCTGTGAAATATTCAAAGTGATATTTATAAAGCCATAGAGGGCTATGGTGAAAAAGGAAATATCCTAAGACAGAAACTGAAAAGAAGGTTTCTGAGAAACTGTTTTGTGTTCTGTTAATACATCTCACAGATTTACATCTTTTCCCGCAAGAAGCCTTTCGCGAAGACTGTTCTTGTGGAATATGTAAAGTGATATTTGGAAGCCCGTACAAGGCTATGGTGAAAAAGGAAATATCTTCAGTTAAAAATTGGATAGAAGCTTTCTGAGAAATTGCTTTGTGTTCTCTTAATTCATCTCACAGAGTTACAGCTTTCCCCTCAAGAAGCCGTTCACTAGGACTATTCTTGTGAAATTTTCAAACTGATATTTGGAAACCCTTACAGAGATATGGTGAAAAAGGAAATATCTTCCGTTAAAAACTGGAAAGAAGCTTTCTGAGAAACTGCCGTGAGTTCTGTTCATACATCTCACCGAGTTACAGCTTTCCTCTCAAGAAACCTTTCTCTAAGGCTGTTCTTGTGGAATTTGCAAAGTGATATTTGGAAGCCCATAGTGGGCTATGGTGAAAAAGGAAAAATCTTCGGGTAAAAACTGGAAATAAGCTTTCTGAGAAACTGCTTTGTGTTCTGTTAATTCATCTCACAGAGTTACAACTTTCCCCTCAAGAAGCCGTTCACTAAGACTTTTCTTGTGGAATTTGCAAAGTGATATTTGGAGTCCCATTGAAGGCTATGGTGAAAAGGAAAACATCCTAAGATAAAAACTGAAATGAAGCTTTCTGTGAAACTGCATTGTGTTCTGTAAATTCATCTCACAGAGTTAGAGATTTCCCCTCAAGAAGTCGTTCACTAAGACTGTTCTTGTGAAACTTGCAAAATGATATTTGGAAGCCCATAGAGGGCTATTGTGAAAATGGAAATATCCTAAGATAAAAACCGAAAAGAAACTGTCTGAGAAACTGCTTTGTGTTGTGTTAGTTTATCTCACAGAGTTACAGCTTTCCCCTCAAGAAGTCGTTCACCAAGACTGTTCTTGTGAAATTTGCAAAGTGATATTTGGAAGCTCATAGAAGGCTATGGTGAAAATGAAAATATCTTCCGTTAAAAACTGGAAAGAAGCATTCTGAGAAACTGCCGTGTGTTCTGTTAATACATCTCACCGAGTTACAGCTTTCCCCTCAAGAACCCTCTCGCTAAGACTGTTCTTGTGGAATTTGCAAAGTGATATTTGGAAGCCCTTAGAGGGCTATGGTTAAAAAGGAAATATCCACCGTTAAAAACTGGAAAGAAGATTGCTGAGAAACTGCTTTGTGTTCTGTTAATTCATCTCACAGAATTACAGCTTTTCCCTCAGAAGCCTTTCGCTAAGATTGTTCTTGTAGAACTTGCAAAGTGATATTTGGAAGCCCATATAGGGCTATGGTGAAAAAGGAAATATCCTCCGTTAAAAACTGCAAAGAAGCTTTCTGAGAAACTGCTTTATGTTCTGTTAATTCATCTCACAGAATTACAGTTTACCCTCCAGCAGCCGTTCACTGAGCCTGTTCTTGTGGAATTTGCAATGCGATATTGGAAGCCCATAGAGGGTTATGGTGAAAAAGGATATATCCTAAGATAAAAACCGAAAAGAAGCTTTCTGAGAAACTGCTTTATGTTCTGTTAATTCATCTCACAGAATTACAGTTTACCCTCCAGCAGGCGTTCACTGAGCCTGTTCTTGTGGAATTTGCAATGCGATATTGGAAGCCCATAGAGGGTTATGGCGAAAAAGGATATATCCTAAGATAAAAACCGAAAAGAAGCTTTCTGAGAAACTGCTTTATGTTCTGTTAATTCATCTCACAGAATTACAGTTTACCCTCCAGCAGCCGTTCACTGAGCCTGTTCTTGTGGAATTTGCAATGCGATATTGGAAGCCCATAGAGGGTTATGGCGAAAAAGGATATATCCTAAGATAAAAACCGAAAAGAAGCTTTCTGAGAAAATGCATTGTGTCCTCTTAATTCATCTCACAGAGTTACAGCTTTCCCCTCAAGAAGCCATTCACTAAGACTGTTCCTGTGGAATTTGCAAGGTGATAGTTGAAAGCCCATACAGGGCTACGGAGAAAATGGAAATATGTTGCGTTAAATACTGGAAAGAATCTTTCTAGGAAACTGCTTTGTGTTCTCTTAATTCATCTCACAGAGTTACAGCTTTCCCCTCAAGAAGCCTTTCGCTAAGACTGTTCATGTGGAATTTGCAAAGTGATATTTGGAATCCCATAGAGGACTATGGTGAAAAAGGAAATATCCTAAGGTAAAAACTGAAAAGTAGGTTTCTGAGAAAATGTTTTGTGTTATGTTAATTCATCTTACAGAGTTACAGTTTTACCCTCAAGAAGCCTTTCTCTAAGACTGTTCTTCTGGAATTTGCAAAGTGATATTTGGAAGCCCATAGTGGGCTTTGCTGTAAAAGGAAATATCCTAAGATAAAAAACGAAAAGAAGGTTTCTGAGAAACCGCTTTGTGTTCTGTTAGTTCATCTCACAGAGTTACAGCTTTCCCATCGAGAATCCTTTCGCTAAGACTGTTCTTGTGGAATTTGCAAAAATTTTTGTAAGCTCATAGAGGGCTATGCTGAAAAAGGAAATATCCTAAGATAAAAACTGAAAAGAAGCTTTCTGAGAAACTGCTTTGTGTTCTGATAATTCATCTCAGGGAGTTACGGCTTTCCCTTCAAGAAGTCTTTCACAAAGACTGTTCTTGTGTAATTTGCAAAGTGATATTTGGAAGGCCACAGAGGGCTATGTTGAAAAAGGAAAAATAGTAAGATTAAATCCGAAAAGAAACTTTTTGAGAAACTGCTTTGTGTTCTGATAATTCATCTCAGAGAGTTACAGATTTCCACTCAAGAGGCCGTTCACTAAGACTGTTCTTCTCAAATTTGAAAGTGATATTTAGAATCCCATAGAGGGCTATGGTGAAAAAGGAATTATTTTCCGTTAAAAACTGGAAAGACGCTTTCTGAGAAACTGCTTTGTGTTCTGTTAATTCATCTGACAGAGTTACAACATTTCCCTCTAAAAGCCTTTCGCTAAGACTGTTCTTGTGGAATTTGCAAAGTGATATTTGGAAGCCCATAGTGGACTACGGTGAAAAAGGAAATGTCCTCAGATAAAAACTGGAAAGAAGCTTTCTGTGAAACTGCTTTGTGTTCTATTAATTCATCTCACTGTGTGACAGCTTTCCCCTCAAGAAGCCGTTCCCTAAGACTGTTCTTGTGTAATTTGCAACGTGATATTTGGAATCCCAGAGAGATATGGGGAAAACGGAAATATCTTCCGTTAAAAACTGGAAAGAAGCTTTCTGAGGAACTGCTTTGTGTTCTGTTAATTCATCTCACAGAGTTACAGCTTTCCCTGAAAAAATCCTTTCGCTAAGAGTGTTCTTGTGGAATTTGCAAAGTGATATTTGGAAGCCCGTACAAGGCTATGGTGAAAAAGGAAATATCTTCAGTTAAAAATTGGATAGAAGCTTTCTGAGAAATTGCTTTGTGTTCTCTTAATTCATCTCACAGAGTTACAGCTTTCCCCTCAAGAAGCCGTTCACTAGGACTATTCTTGTGAAATTTTCAAACTGATATTTGGAAACCCTTACAGAGATATGGTGAAAAAGGAAATATCTTCCGTTAAAAACTGGAAAGAAGCTTTCCGAGAAACTGCCGTGAGTTCTGTTCATACATCTCACCGAGTTACAGCTTTCCTCTCAAGAAACCTTTCTCTAAGGCTGTTCTTGTGGAATTTGCAAAGTGATATTTGGAAGCCCATAGTGGGCTATGGTGAAAAAGGAAAAATCTTCGGGTAAAAACTGGAAATAAGCTTTCTGAGAAACTGCTTTGTGTTCTGTTAATTCATCTCACAGAGTTACAACTTTCCCCTCAAGAAGCCGTTCACTAAGACTTTTCTTGTGGAATTTGCAAAGTGATATTTGGAGTCCCATTGAAGGCTATGGTGAAAAAGAAAACATCCTAAGATAAAAACTGAAATGAAGCTTTCTGTGAAACTGCATTGTGTTCTGTAAATTCATCTCACAGAGTTAGAGATTTCCCCTCAAGAAGTCGTTCACTAAGACTGTTCTTGTGAAACTTGCAAAATGATATTTGGAAGCCCATAGAGGGCTATTGTGAAAATGGAAATATCCTAAGATAAAAACCGAAAAGAAACTGTCTGAGAAACTGCTTTGTGTTGTGTTAGTTTATCTCACAGAGTTACAGCTTTCCCCTCAAGAAGTCGTTCACCAAGACTGTTCTTGTGAAATTTGCAAAGTGATATTTGGAAGCTCATAGAAGGCTATGGTGAAAATGAAAATATCTTCCGTTAAAAACTGGAAAGAAGCATTCTGAGAAACTGCCGTGTGTTCTGTTAATACATCTCACCGAGTTACAGCTTTCCCCTCAAGAACCCTCTCGCTAAGACTGTTCTTGTGGAATTTGCAAAGTGATATTTGGAAGCCCTTAGAGGGCTATGGTTAAAAAGGAAATATCCACCGTTAAAAACTGGAAAGAAGATTGCTGAGAAACTGCTTTGTGTTCTGTTAATTCATCTCACAGAATTACAGCTTTTCCCTCAGAAGCCTTTCGCTAAGATTGTTCTTGTAGAACTTGCAAAGTGATATTTGGAAGCCCATATAGGGCTATGGTGAAAAAGGAAATATCCTCCGTTAAAAACTGCAAAGAAGCTTTCTGAGAAACTGCTTTATGTTCTGTTAATTCATCTCACAGAATTACAGTTTACCCTCCAGCAGCCGTTCACTGAGCCTGTTCTTGTGGAATTTGCAATGCGATATTGGAAGCCCATAGAGGGTTATGCCAAAAAAGGATATATCCTAAGATAAAACCGAAAAGAAGCTTTCTGAGAAAATGCATTGTGTCCTCTTAATTCATCTCACAGAGTTACAGCTTTCCCCTCAAGAAGCCATTCACTAAGACTGTTCCTGTGGAATTTGCAAGGTGATAGTTGAAAGCCCATACAGGGCTACGGAGAAAATGGAAATATGTTGCGTTAAATACTGGAAAGAATCTTTCTAGGAAACTGCTTTGTGTTCTCTTAATTCATCTCACAGAGTTACAGCTTTTCCCTCAAGAAGCCTTTCGCTAAGACTGTTCATGTGGAATTTGCAAAGTGATATTTGGAATCCCATAGAGGACTATGGTGAAAAAGGAAATATCCTAAGGTAAAAACTGAAAAGTAGGTTTCTGAGAAAATGTTTTGTGTTATGTTAATTCATCTTACAGAGTTACAGTTTTACCCTCAAGAAGCCTTTCTCTAAGACTGTTCTTCTGGAATTTGCAAAGTGATATTTGGAAGCCCATAGTGGGCTTTGCTGTAAAAGGAAATATCCTAAGATAAAAAACGAAAAGAAGGTTTCTGAGAAACCGCTTTGTGTTCTGTTAGTTCATCTCACAGAGTTACAGCTTTCCCATCGAGAATCCTTTCGCTAAGACTGTTCTTGTGGAATTTGCAAATATTTTTGGAAGCTCATAGAGGGCTATGCTGAAAAAGGAAATATCCTAAGATAAAAACTGAAAAGAAGCTTTCTGAGAAACTGCTTTGTGTTCTGTTAATTCATCTCAGGGAGTTACGGCTTTCCCTTCAAGAAGTCTTTCACAAAGACTGTTCTTGTGTAATTTGCAAAGTGATTTTTGGAAGGCTACAGAGGGCTATGTTGAAAAAGGAAAAATAGTAAGATTAAATCCGAAAAGAAACTGCTTTGTGTTCTGATAATTCATCTCAGAGAGTTACAGATTTCCACTCAAGAGGCCGTTCACTAAGACTGTTCTTCTCAAATTTGAAAGTGATATTTAGAATCCCATAGAGGGCTATGGTGAAAAAGGAATTATTTTCCGTTAAAAACTGGAAAGACGCTTTCTGAGAAACTGCTTTGTGTTCTGTTAATTCATCTGACAGAGTTACAACATTTCCCTCAGGAAGCCTTTCGCTAAGGCTGTTGTTGTCGAATGTGCAAAGTGATATTTGGAAGCCCATAGAGGACTATGGTGAAAAAGGAAATATCTTGAGTTAAAAAGCGGAAAGAATCTTTCTGAGAAACTCCCTTTTGTTCTGTTAATTCACCTCACAGAGTTACAGCTTTCCCCTCAATAATTCTTTCGCTAAGACTGTTCTTGTGGAATTTGCAAAGTGAGATTTGGAAGCCCATAGAGGGCTATGGTGAAAAAGGAAATATCATAAGATAAAAACTGAAAAGAAGCTTTCTGAGAAACTGCTTTGTGTTCTGTGAATTCATCTCACATAGTTACAACATTTCCCTCTAAAACCCTTTCGCTAAGACTGTTCTTGTTGAATTTGCAAAGCGATATTTGGAAGCCCATAGAAGAATATGTTGAAAAAGGAAATATCTTCCGTTAGAAACTGAAAAGAAGCTTGTTGAAAAACTGCTTTGTGTTCTGTTAATTCATCTCACAGAGTTACAACTTTCCCCTCAGGAAATCTTTCGCTTACACTGTTCTTGTGAAATTTGCAAAGTGATATTTGGAATCCCACAGAGGGCTATGGAATAATAGGAAATATCCTCCGTTAAAAACTGGAAAGAAGCTTTCTGAGAAACTGCTTTGTGTTGTGTTAGTTTATCTCACAGAGTTACAGCTTTCCCCTCAAGAAGTCGTTCACTAAGACTTTTCTTGTGGAATTTGCAAAGCGATATTTGGAAGCCCATAGAAGGCTATGGTGAAAATGGAAATATCCTAAGATAAAAACCGAAAAGAAGCTGTCTGAGAAACTGCTCTGTGTTGTGTTAGTTTATCTCACAGAGTTACAGCTTTCCCCTCAAGAAATCGTTCACTAAGACTGTTCTTGTGGAATTTGCAAAGTGATATTTGGAAACCCATAGAGGGCTATGTTGAAAAAGGAAACATCGTAAGATAAAAACTGAAAAGAAGCTTTGTGAGAAATTGCTTTGTGTTCTGTTAATTCGTCTCACAAAGTTACAGCTTTCCCCTCAAGAAGCCTTTCGCTAAGACTGTTCTTGGGGAATTTGCAAAGCGATATTTGGAAACCTATAGAGGGCTAAGGTGAAAAAGGAAATATCTTCCGTTAAAAACTGGAAAGAAGATTTCTGAGAAACTGCTTTGTGTTCTGTTAATGCATCTCACAGGGTTACAGCTTTCCCCTCCAGACACCTTTCGCTAACACTGTTCTTGTGGAATTTGCAAAGTGATATTTGGAAGCCCAGAGAGAACTATGGTGAAAAAGGAAATATCTTCAGTTAAAAAATGAAAAGAAGCTTTCCGAGAAACTGCTTTGTGTTCTGTTAATTCATCTCAAAGAGTTACAGCTTTCCCCTCCAGACACCTTTCGCTAACACTGTAATTGTGAAATTTGCAAAGTGATATTTGGAAGCCCAGAGAGAATTATGGTGAAAAAGGAAATACCTTCAGTTTAAAAATGAAAAGAAGCTTTCCGAGAAACTGCTTTGTGTTCTGTTAATTCATCTCAAAGAGTTACAGCTTTCCCCTCAAGAAGCCTTCCACTAAGACTGTTTTTGAGGAATTTCCAAAGTGATATGTGGAAGCCCATAGAAGGCTATTGTGAAAACGGAAATATCCTAAGATACTAACCGAAAAGAAGCTGTCTAAAAAACTGCTTTGTGTTCTGTTAGTTCATCGCACAGAGCTACAGATTTCCTCTCAAGAAGACGTTCACTAAGACAGTTTTGTGAAATTTGGAAAGTGATATTTGGATACCCATAGTGGACTATGGTGTAAAAGGAAATATCTTCCGTTAAAAACTGGAAAGAACCATTCTGAGAAAATGCGGTGTGTTCTGTTAGTACATATGACCGAGTTACAGCTTTCCTCTCAAGAAGCCTTTCGCTAAGACTGTTCTTGTGGGATTTCCAAAGTGATATTTGGAAGCCCATAGAGGGCTATAGTGAAAAAGGAATTATCTTCAGTTAAATACTGGAAAGAAGCTTTCTGAGAGACTGCTTTGTGTTCTGTTAATTCATCTCACAGAGTTACAGCTTCCCCCTCAAGAAACCTTTCGCTAAGACTGTTCTTGTGGAATTTTCAAAGTGATATTTGGAAGCCCATAGAGGACTATGGTGAAAAACGAAACATCTTCCGTTAAAAACTGGAAAGAAGATTTGTGAGAAACTGCTTTTTATTCTGTTAATTCATCTCACAGAGTTACAGATTTCCCCTCCAGAAGCCTTTCGCTAAGACTGTTCTAGTGGAATTTGCAAAGTGATATTTGGAAGCCCATGGAGGGCTATGGTGAAAAGGGTAATAACTTCCGTTAAGAACTGGAAAGAAGCTTTCTAAGAAACTGCCGTGTGTTCTGTTAATACATCTCACCGAGTTACAGCTCTACCCTCAAGAAGCCTTTCTATAAAAATGTTCTTGTGGAATTTGCAATGTGATACTTGGAAGCCCATAGAGGGCTATTTTGAAAATGGAAATACCCTAAGATAAAAACCGAAAAGAAGCTGTCAGAGAAACTGCTTTGTGTTGTGTTAGTTCATCTCACTGTGTTACAGCTTTCCCCTCAAGAAGCCCTTCACTAAGACTGTTCTTGTGAAATTTGCAAACTGATATTTGTAATCCCTTAGAGAGCTATGGTGAAAAAGGAAATATATTCCCTTAAAAACTGGAAATAAGCTTTCTGAGAAACTGCCATGTGTTCTCTTAATGCACCTCACCAAGTTACAGCTTTCCCCTCAAGAAGACTTTCGCTAAGACTGTTGTTGTGGGATTTGCAAAGTGATATTTGGAAGTCCATAGAGGTCTATTGTGAAAAAGGAAATTTCTTCCGTTAAAAACTGGAAAGAAGATTTCTGAGAAATTGCTATTTGTTCTGTTAATTCATCTCACAGAGTTACAGCTTCTCCTCCAGAAGCCTTTCGCTAAGACTGTTCTTGTGGAATTTGCAAAGTGATATTTGGAAGCCCATAGAAGGCTATTTTGAAAAAGGAATTATCCTAAGATAGAATCTGAAAATAAGCTTTCTGAAAATCTACTTTGTGTTCTGTTAATTCATCTCACAGAGTTACAGCTTTCCCCTCAAAAAGGCTTTCGGTAAGCCTGTTCTTGTGTAATTTGCAATGTGATATTTTGAAGCCCATAGAAGGCTATGGTGAAAAAGGAAATATCTTCCGTTAAAAACTGGAAGGAATATTTCTGAGAAACTACTTTGTGTTCTGTTAATTCATCTCACAGAGTTACAGGTTTCCCCTCTAGAAGCCTTTCGGTAAGACTGTTTTTTGTTATTTCCAAAGTGATATTTGGAATCCCATAGAGGGTTATGGTGAAAAAGAAATATCTTCCGTTAAAAACTGGAAAGAAGCTTTCTAAGAAACTGCCGTGTGTTCTGGTTATACATCTCACCGAGATACTGCTTTCCTCTCAAATAGCCCTTCGCTGAGACTGTTCTTGTGGGATTTGCAAAGTGATATTTGGAAGCCCATAGAGTGCTGTGGTGAAAAGGAAATATCTTCAGTTAAAAACTTGAAAGAAACTTTCTGAGAAACTGCTTTGTGTTCTGTTAATTCATCTCACAGAGTTACAGCTTTCCCCTCAAGAAACGTTTCGCTAAGACTGTTCTTGTGGAATCTGCAAAGTCATGTTTGGAAGCACATATAGCTCTAAGGTGATAAAGGAAATTTCTTCCGTTAAAAACTGGAAAGAAGATTTCTGAGAAACTGCTTTGTGTTCTGTTAATTTATCACACAGAGTTACAGCTTTATTCTCCAGAAGCCTTTTGAAAGCCCTTAGAGGGCCATGTTGAAAAAGGAAATATCTTCCGTTAAAAACCGAGAAAAGAAGCTTTCTGAGAAACTTCTTTCTGTTTTGTTAGTTCATATCACAGAGTTACAGCTTTCCCCTCAAGAAGTCGTTCACTAAGACTATTCCTGTGAAATATTCAAAGTGATATTTATAAAGCCATAGAGGGCTATGGTGAAAAAGGAAATATCCTAAGACAGAAACTGAAAAGAAGGTTTCTGAGAAACTGTTTTGTGTTCTGTTAATACATCTCACAGATTTACATCTTTTCCCTCAAGAAGCCTTTCGCGAAGACTGTTCTTGTGGAATATGTAAAGTGATATTTGGAAGCCCGTACAAGGCTATGGTGAAAAAGGAAATATCTTCAGTTAAAAATTGGATAGAAGCTTTCTGAGAAATTGCTTTGTGTTCTCTTAATTCATCTCACAGAGTTACAGCTTTCCCCTCAAGAAGCCATTCACTAGGACTATTCTTGTGAAATTTTCAAACTGATATTTGGAAACCCTTACAGAGATATGGTGAAAAAGGAAATATCTTCTGTTAAAAACTGGAAAGAAGCTTTCTGAGAAACTGCCGTGAGTTCTGTTCATACATCTCACCGAGTTACAGCTTTCCTCTCAAGAAACCTTTCTCTAAGGCTGTTCTTGTGGAATTTGCAAAGTGATATTTGGAAGCCCATAGTGGGCTATGGTGAAAAAGGAAAAATCTTCGGGTAAAAACTGGAAATAAGCTTTCTGAGAAACTGCTTTGTGTTCTGTTAATTCATCTCACAGAGTTACAACTTTCCCCTCAAGAAGCCGTTCACTAAGACTTTTCTTGTGGAATTTGCAAAGTGATATTTGGAGTCCCATTGAAGGCTATGGTGAAAAAGAAAACATCCTAAGATAAAAACTGAAATGAAGCTTTCTGTGAAACTGCATTGTGTTCTGTAAATTCATCTCACAGAGTTAGAGATTTCCCCTCAAGAAGTCGTTCACTAAGACTGTTCTTGTGAAACTTGCAAAATGATATTTGGAAGCCCATAGAGGGCTATTGGGAAAATGGAAATATCCTAAGATAAAAACCGAAAAGAAACTGTCTGAGAAACTGCTTTGTGTTGTGTTAGTTTATCTCACAGAGTTACAGCTTTCCCCTCAAGAAGTCGTTCACCAAGACTGTTCTTGTGAAATTTGCAAAGTGATATTTGGAAGCTCATAGAAGGCTATGGTGAAAATGAAAATATCTTCCGTTAAAAACTGGAAAGAAGCATTCTGAGAAACTGCCGTGTGTTCTGTTAATACATCTCACCGAGTTACAGCTTTCCCCTCAAGAACCCTCTCGCTAAGACTGTTCTTGTGGAATTTGCAAAGTGATATTTGGAAGCCCTTAGAGGGCTATGGTTAAAAAGGAAATATCCACCGTTAAAAACTGGAAAGAAGATTGCTGAGAAACTGCTTTGTGTTCTGTTAATTCATCTCACAGAATTACAGCTTTTCCCTCAGAAGCCTTTCGCTAAGATTGTTCTTGTAGAACTTGCAAAGTGATATTTGGAAGCCCATATAGGGCTATGGTGAAAAAGGAAATATCCTCCGTTAAAAACTGCAAAGAAGCTTTCTGAGAAACTGCTTTATGTTCTGTTAATTCATCTCACAGAATTACAGTTTACCCTCCAGCAGCCGTTCACTGAGCCTGTTCTTGTGGAATTTGCAATGCGATATTGGAAGCCCATAGAGGGTTATGGCGAAAAAGGATATATCCTAAGATAAAAACCGAAAAGAAGCTTTCTGAGAAACTGCTTTATGTTCTGTTAATTCATCTCACAGAATTACAGTTTACCCTCCAGCAGCCGTTCACTGAGCCTGTTCTTGTGGAATTTGCAATGCGATATTGGAAGCCCATAGAGGGTTATGGCGAAAAAGGATATATCCTAAGATAAAAACCGAAAAGAAGCTTTCTGAGAAAATGCATTGTGTCCTCTTAATTCATCTCACAGAGTTACAGCTTTCCCCTCAAGAAGCCATTCACTAAGACTGTTCCTGTGGAATTTGCAAGGTGATAGTTGAAAGCCCATACAGGGCTACGGAGAAAATGGAAATATGTTGCGTTAAATACTGGAAAGAATCTTTATAGGAAACTGCTTTGTGTTCTCTTAATTCATCTCACAGAGTTACAGCTTTCCCCTCAAGAAGCCTTTCGCTAAGACTGTTCATGTGGAATTTGCAAAGTGATATTTGGAATCCCATAGAGGACTATGGTGAAAAAGGAAATATCCTAAGGTAAAAACTGAAAAGTAGGTTTCTGAGAAAATGTTTTGTGTTATGTTAATTCATCTTACAGAGTTACAGTTTTACCCTCAAGAAGCCTTTCTCTAAGACTGTTCTTCTGGAATTTGCAAAGTGATATTTGGAAGCCCATAGTGGGCTTTGCTGTAAAAGGAAATATCCTAAGATAAAAAACGAAAAGAAGGTTTCTGAGAAACCGCTTTGTGTTCTGTTAGTTCATCTCACAGAGTTACAGCTTTCCCATCGAGAATCCTTTCGCTAAGACTGTTCTTGTGGAATTTGCAAATATTTTTGGAAGCTCATAGAGGGCTATGCTGAAAAAGGAAATATCCTAACATAAAAACTGAAAAGAAGCTTTCTGAGAAACTGCTTTGTGTTCTGTTAATTCATCTCAGGGAGTTACGGCTTTCCCTTCAAGAAGTCTTTCACAAAGACTGTTCTTGTGTAATTTGCAAAGTGATATTTGGAAGGCCACAGAGGGCTATGTTGAAAAAGGAAAAATAGTAAGATTAAATCCGAAAAGAAACTTTTTGAGAAACTGCTTTGTGTTCTGATAATTCATCTCAGAGAGTTACAGATTTCCACTCAAGAGGCCGTTCACTAAGACTGTTCTTCTCAAATTTGAAAGTGATATTTAGAATCCCATAGAGGGCTATGGTGAAAAAGGAATTATTTTCCGTTAAAAACTGGAAAGACGCTTTCTGAGAAACTGCTTTGTGTTCTGTTAATTCATCTGACAGAGTTACAACATTTCCCTCTAAAAGCCTTTCGCTAAGACTGTTCTTGTGGAATTTGCAAAGTGATATTTGGAAGCCCATAGTGGACTACGGTGAAAAAGGAAATGTCCTCAGATAAAAACTGGAAAGAAGCTTTCTGTGAAACTGCTTTGTGTTCTATTAATTCATCTCACTGTGTGACAGCTTTCCCCTCAAGAAGCCGTTCCCTAAGACTGTTCTTGTGTAATTTGCAACGTGATATTTGGAATCCCAGAGAGATATGGGGAAAACGGAAATATCTTCCGTTAAAAACTGGAAAGAAGCTTTCTGAGGAACTGCTTTGTGTTCTGTTAATTCATCTCACAGAGTTACAGCTTTCCCTGAAAAAATCCTTTCGCTAAGAGTGTTCTTGTGGAATTTGCAAAGTGATATTTGGAAGCCCGTACAAGGCTATGGTGAAAAAGGAAATATCTTCAGTTAAAAATTGGATAGAAGCTTTCTGAGAAATTGCTTTGTGTTCTCTTAATTCATCTCACGGAGTTACAGCTTTCCCCTCAAGAAGCCGTTCACTAGGACTATTCTTGTGAAATTTTCAAACTGATATTTGGAAACCCTTACAGAGATATGGTGAAAAAGGAAATATCTTCCGTTAAAAACTGGAAAGAAGCTTTCCGAGAAACTGCCGTGAGTTCTGTTCATACATCTCACCGAGTTACAGCTTTCCTCTCAAGAAACCTTTCTCTAAGGCTGTTCTTGTGGAATTTGCAAAGTGATATTTGGAAGCCCATAGTGGGCTATGGTGAAAAAGGAAAAATCTTCGGGTAAAAACTGGAAATAAGCTTTCTGAGAAACTGCTTTGTGTTCTGTTAATTCATCTCACAGAGTTACAACTTTCCCCTCAAGAAGCCGTTCACTAAGACTTTTCTTGTGGAATTTGCAAAGTGATATTTGGAGTCCCATTGAAGGCTATGGTGAAAAAGAAAACATCCTAAGATAAAAACTGAAATGAAGCTTTCTGTGAAACTGCATTGTGTTCTGTAAATTCATCTCACAGAGTTAGAGATTTCCCCTCAAGAAGTCGTTCACTAAGACTGTTCTTGTGAAACTTGCAAAATGATATTTGGAAGCCCATAGGGGGCTATTGTGAAAATGGAAATATCCTAAGATAAAAACCGAAAAGAAACTGTCTGAGAAACTGCTTTGTGTTGTGTTAGTTTATCTCACAGAGTTACAGCTTTCCCCTCAAGAAGTCGTTCACCAAGACTGTTCTTGTGAAATTTGCAAAGTGATATTTGGAAGCTCATAGAAGGCTATGGTGAAAATGAAAATATCTTCCGTTAAAAACTGGAAAGAAGCATTCTGAGAAACTGCCGTGTGTTCTGTTAATACATCTCACCGAGTTACAGCTTTCCCCTCAAGAACCCTCTCGCTAAGACTGTTCTTGTGGAATTTGCAAAGTGATATTTGGAAGCCCTTAGAGGGCTATGGTTAAAAAGGAAATATCCACCGTTAAAAACTGGAAAGAAGATTGCTGAGAAACTGCTTTGTGTTCTGTTAATTCATCTCACAGAATTACAGCTTTTCCCTCAGAAGCCTTTCGCTAAGATTGTTCTTGTAGAACTTGCAAAGTGATATTTGGAAGCCCATATAGGGCTACGGTGAAAAAGGAAATATCCTCCGTTAAAAACTGCAAAGAAGCTTTCTGAGAAACTGCTTTATGTTCTGGTAATTCATCTCACAGAATTACAGTTTACCCTCCAGCAGCCGTTCACTGAGCCTTTTCTTGTGGAATTTGCAATGCGATATTGGAAGCCCATAGAGGGTTATGGCAAAAAAGGATATATCCTAAGATAAAACCGAAAAGAAGCTTTCTGAGAAAATGCATTGTGTCCTCTTAATTCATCTCACAGAGTTACAGCTTTCCCCTCAAGAAGCCATTCACTAAGACTGTTCCTGTGGAATTTGCAAGGTGATAGTTGAAAGCCCATACAGGGCTACGGAGAAAATGGAAATATGTTGCGTTAAATACTGGAAAGAATCTTTATAGGAAACTGCTTTGTGTTCTCTTAATTCATCTCACAGAGTTACAGCTTTCCCCTCAAGAAGCCTTTCGCTAAGACTGTTCATGTGGAATTTGCAAAGTGATATTTGGAATCCCATAGAGGACTATGGTGAAAAAGGAAATATCCTAAGGTAAAAACTGAAAAGTAGGTTTCTGAGAAAATGTTTTGTGTTATGTTAATTCATCTTACAGAGTTACAGTTTTACCCTCAACAAGCCTTTCTCTAAGACTGTTCTTCTGGAATTTGCAAAGTGATATTTGGAAGCCCATAGTGGGCTTTGCTGTAAAAGGAAATATCCTAAGATAAAAAACGAAAAGAAGGTTTCTGAGAAACCACTTTGTGTTCTGTTAGTTCATCTCACAGAGTTACAGCTTTCCCATCGAGAATCCTTTCGCTAAGACTGTTCTTGTGGAATTTGCAAATATTTTTGGAAGCTCATAGAGGGCTATGCTGAAAAAGGAAATATCCTAAGATAAAAACTGAAAAGAAGCTTTCTGAGAACCTGCTTTGTGTTCTGTTAATTCATCTCAGGGAGTTACGGCTTTCCCTTCAAGAAGTCTTTCACAAAGACTGTTCTTGTGTAATTTGCAAAGTGATATTTGGAAGGCCACAGAGGGCTATGTTGAAAAAGGAAAAATAGTAAGATTAAATCCGAAAAGAAACTGCTTTGCGTTCTGATAATTCATCTCAGAGAGTTACAGATTTCCACTCAAGAGGCCGTTCACTAAGACTGTTCTTCTCAAATTTGAAAGTGATATTTAGAATCCCATAGAGGGCTATGGTGAAAAAGGAATTATTTTCCGTTAAAAACTGGAAAGACGCTTTCTGAGAAACTGCTTTGTGTTCTGTTAATTCATCTGACAGAGTTACAACATTTCCCTCTAAAAGCCTTTCGCTAAGACTGTTCTTGTGGAATTTGCAAAGTGATATTTGGAAGCCCATAGTGGACTACGGTGAAAAAGGAAATGTCCTCAGATAAAAACTGGAAAGAAGCTTTCTGTGAAACTGCTTTGTGTTCTATTAATTCATCTCACTGTGTGACAGCTTTCCCCTCAAGAAGCCGTTCCCTAAGACTGTTCTTGTGTAATTTGCAACGTGATATTTGGAATCCCAGAGAGATATGGGGAAAACGGAAATATCTTCCGTTAAAAACTGGAAAGAAGCTTTCTGAGGAACTGCTTTGTGTTCTGTTAATTCATCTCACAGAGTTACAGCTTTCCCTGAAAAAATCCTTTCGCTAAGAGTGTTCTTGTGGAATTTGCAAAGTGATATTTGGAAGCCCGTACAAGGCTATGGTGAAAAAGGAAATATCTTCAGTTAAAAATTGGATAGAAGCTTTCTGAGAAATTGCTTTGTGTTCTCTTAATTCATCTCACAGAGTTACAGCTTTCCCCTCAAGAAGCCGTTCACTAGGACTATTCTTGTGAAATTTTCAAACTGATATTTGGAAACCCTTACAGAGATATGGTGAAAAAGGAAATATCTTCCGTTAAAAACTGGAAAGAAGCTTTCCGAGAAACTGCCGTGAGTTCTGTTCATACATCTCACCGAGTTACAGCTTTCCTCTCAAGAAACCTTTCTCTAAGGCTGTTCTTGTGGAATTTGCAAAGTGATATTTGGAAGCCCATAGTGGGCTATGGTGAAAAAGGAAAAATCTTCGGGTAAAAACTGGAAATAAGCTTTCTGAGAAACTGCTTTGTGTTCTGTTAATTCATCTCACAGAGTTACAACTTTCCCCTCAAGAAGCCGTTCACTAAGACTTTTCTTGTGGAATTTGCAAAGTGATATTTGGAGTCCCATTGAAGGCTATGGTGAAAAAGAAAACATCCTAAGATAAAAACTGAAATGAAGCTTTCTGTGAAACTGCATTGTGTTCTGTAAATTCATCTCACAGAGTTAGAGATTTCCCCTCAAGAAGTCGTTCACTAAGACTGTTCTTGTGAAACTTGCAAAATGATATTTGGAAGCCCATAGAGGGCTATTGTGAAAATGGAAATATCCTAAGATAAAAACCGAAAAGAAACTGTCTGAGAAACTGCTTTGTGTTGTGTTAGTTTATCTCACAGAGTTACAGCTTTCCCCTCAAGAAGTCGTTCACCAAGACTGTTCTTGTGAAATTTGCAAAGTGATATTTGGAAGCTCATAGAAGGCTATGGTGAAAATGAAAATATCTTCCGTTAAAAACTGGAAAGAAGCATTCTGAGAAACTGCCGTGTGTTCTGTTAATACATCTCACCGAGTTACAGCTTTCCCCTCAAGAACCCTCTCGCTAAGACTGTTCTTGTGGAATTTGCAAAGTGATATTTGGAAGCCCTTAGAGGGCTATGTGAAAAAGGAAACATCGTAAGATAAAAACTGAAAAGAAGCTTTGTGAGAAATTGCTTTGTGTTCTGTTAATTCGTCTCACAAAGTTACAGCTTTCCCCTCAAGAAGCCTTTCGCTAAGACTGTTCTTGGGGAATTTGCAAAGCGATATTTGGAAACCTATAGAGGGCTAAGGTGAAAAAGGAAATATCTTCCGTTAAAAACTGGAAAGAAGATTTCTGAGAAACTGCTTTGTGTTCTGTTAATGCATCTCACAGGGTTACAGCTTTCCCCTCCAGACACCTTTCGCTAACACTGTTCTTGTGGAATTTGCAAAGTGATATTTGGAAGCCCAGAGAGAACTATGGTGAAAAAGGAAATATCTTCAGTTAAAAAATGAAAAGAAGCTTTCCGAGAAACTGCTTTGTGTTCTGTTAATTCATCTCAAAGAGTTACAGCTTTCCCCTCCAGACACCTTTCGCTAACACTGTAATTGTGAAATTTGCAAAGTGATATTTGGAAGCCCAGAGAGAATTATGGTGAAAAAGGAAATACCTTCAGTTTAAAAATGAAAAGAAGCTTTCCGAGAAACTGCTTTGTGTTCTGTTAATTCATCTCAAAGAGTTACAGCTTTCCCCTCAAGAAGCCTTCCACTAAGACTGTTTTTGAGGAATTTCCAAAGTGATATGTGGAAGCCCATAGAAGGCTATTGTGAAAACGGAAATATCCTAAGATACTAACCGAAAAGAAGCTGTCTAAAAAACTGCTTTGTGTTCTGTTAGTTCATCGCACAGAGCTACAGATTTCCTCTCAAGAAGACGTTCACTAAGACAGTTTTGTGAAATTTGGAAAGTGATATTTGGATACCCATAGTGGACTATGGTGAAAAAGGAAATATCTTCCGTTAAAAACTGGAAAGAACCATTCTGAGAAAATGCGGTGTGTTCTGTTAGTACATATGACCGAGTTACAGCTTTCCTCTCAAGAAGCCTTTCGCTAAGACTGTTCTTGTGGGATTTCCAAAGTGATATTTGGAAGCCCATAGAGGGCTATAGTGAAAAAGGAATTATCTTCAGTTAAATACTGGAAAGAAGCTTTCTGAGAGACTGCTTTGTGTTCTGTTAATTCATCTCACAGAGTTACAGCTTCCCCCTCAAGAAACCTTTCGCTAAGACTGTTCTTGTGGAATTTTCAAAGTGATATTTGGAAGCCCATAGAGGACTATGGTGAAAAACGAAACATCTTCCGTTAAAAACTGGAAAGAAGATTTGTGAGAAACTGCTTTTTATTCTGTTAATTCATCTCACAGAGTTACAGATTTCCCCTCCAGAAGCCTTTCGCTAAGACTGTTCTAGTGGAATTTGCAAAGTGATATTTGGAAGCCCATGGAGGGCTATGGTGAAAAGGGTAATAACTTCCGTTAAGAACTGGAAAGAAGCTTTCTAAGAAACTGCCGTGTGTTCTGTTAATACATCTCACCGAGTTACAGCTCTACCCTCAAGAAGCCTTTCTATAAAAATGTTCTTGTGGAATTTGCAATGTGATACTTGGAAGCCCATAGAGGGCTATTTTGAAAATGGAAATACCCTAAGATAAAAACCGAAAAGAAGCTGTCAGAGAAACTGCTTTGTGTTGTGTTAGTTCATCTCACTGTGTTACAGCTTTCCCCTCAAGAAGCCCTTCACTAAGACTGTTCTTGTGAAATTTGCAAACTGATATTTGTAATCCCTTAGAGAGCTATGGTGAAAAAGGAAATATATTCCCTTAAAAACTGGAAATAAGCTTTCTGAGAAACTGCCATGTGTTCTCTTAATGCACCTCACCGAGTTACAGCTTTCCCCTCAAGAAGACTTTCGCTAAGACTGTTGTTGTGGGATTTGCAAAGTGATATTTGGAAGTCCATAGAGGTCTATTGTGAAAAAGGAAATTTCTTCCGTTAAAAACTGGAAAGAAGATTTCTGAGAAATTGCTATTTGTTCTGTTAATTCATCTCACAGAGTTACAGCTTCTCCTCCAGAAGCCTTTCGCTAAGACTGTTCTTGTGGAATTTGCAAAGTGATATTTGGAAGCCCATAGAAGGCTATTTTGAAAAAGGAATTATCCTAAGATAGAATCTGAAAATAAGCTTTCTGAAAATCTGCTTTGTGTTCTGTTAATTCATCTCACAGAGTTACAGCTTTCCCCTCAAAAAGGCTTTCGGTAAGCCTGTTCTTGTGTAATTTGCAATGTGATATTTTGAAGCCCATAGAAGGCTATGGTGAAAAAGGAAATATCTTCCGTTAAAAACTGGAAGGAATATTTCTGAGAAACTACTTTGTGTTCTGTTAATTCATCTCACAGAGTTACAGGTTTCCCCTCTAGAAGCCTTTCGGTAAGACTGTTTTTTGTTATTTCCAAAGTGATATTTGGAATCCCATAGAGGGTTATGGTGAAAAAGAAATATCTTCCGTTAAAAACTGGAAAGAAGCTTTCTAAGAAACTGCCGTGTGTTCTGGTTATACATCTCACCGAGATACTGCTTTCCTCTCAAATAGCCCTTCGCTGAGACTGTTCTTGTGGGATTTGCAAAGTGATATTTGGAAGCCCATAGAGTGCTGTGGTGAAAAGGAAATATCTTCAGTTAAAAACTTGAAAGAAACTTTCTGAGAAACTGCTTTGTGTTCTGTTAATTCATCTCACAGAGTTACAGCTTTCCCCTCAAGAAACGTTTCGCTAAGACTGTTCTTGTGGAATCTGCAAAGTCATGTTTGGAAGCACATAGCGCTCTAAGGTGATAAAGGAAATTTCTTCCGTTAAAAACTGGAAAGAAGATTTCTGAGAAACTGCTTTGTGTTCTGTTAATTTATCACACAGAGTTACAGCTTTCCTCTCCAGAAGCCTTTTGCAAGCCCTTAGAGGGCCATGTTGAAAAAGGAAATATCTTCCGTTAAAAACCGAAAAGAAGCTTTCTGAGAAACTTCTTTCTGTTTTGTTAGTTCATATCACAGAGTTACAGCTTTCCCCTCAAGAAGTCGTTCACTAAGACTATTCCTGTGAAATATTCAAAGTGATATTTATAAAGCCATAGAGGGCTATGGTGAAAAAGGAAATATCCTAAGACAGAAACTGAAAAGAAGGTTTCTGAGAAACTGTTTTGTGTTCTGTTAATACATCTCACAGATTTACATCTTTTCCCGCAAGAAGCCTTTCGCGAAGACTGTTCTTGTGGAATATGTAAAGTGATATTTGGAAGCCCGTACAAGGCTATGGTGAAAAAGGAAATATCTTCAGTTAAAAATTGGATAGAAGCTTTCTGAGAAATTGCTTTGTGTTCTCTTAATTCATCTCACAGAGTTACAGCTTTCCCCTCAAGAAGCCGTTCACTAGGACTATTCTTGTGAAATTTTCAAACTGATATTTGGAAACCCTTACAGAGATATGGTGAAAAAGGAAATATCTTCCGTTAAAAACTGGAAAGAAGCTTTCTGAGAAACTGCCGTGAGTTCTGTTCATACATCTCACCGAGTTACAGCTTTCCTCTCAAGAAACCTTTCTCTAAGGCTGTTCTTGTGGAATTTGCAAAGTGATATTTGGAAGCCCATAGTGGGCTATGGTGAAAAAGGAAAAATCTTCGGGTAAAAACTGGAAATAAGCTTTCTGAGAAACTGCTTTGTGTTCTGTTAATTCATCTCACAGAGTTACAACTTTCCCCTCAAGAAGCCGTTCACTAAGACTTTTCTTGTGGAATTTGCAAAGTGATATTTGGAGTCCCATTGAAGGCTATGGTGAAAAAGAAATCATCCCAAGATAAAAACTGAAATGAAGCTTTCTGTGAAACTGCATTGTGTTCTGTAAATTCATCTCACAGAGTTAGAGATTTCCCCTCAAGAAGTCGTTCACTAAGACTGTTCTTGTGAAACTTGCAAAATGATATTTGGAAGCCCATAGAGGGCTATTGTGAAAATGGAAATATCCTAAGATAAAAACCGAAAAGAAACTGTCTGAGAAACTGCTTTGTGTTGTGTTAGTTTATCTCACAGAGTTACAGCTTTCCCCTCAAGAAGTCGTTCACCAAGACTGTTCTTGTGAAATTTGCAAAGTGATATTTGGAAGCTCATAGAAGGCTATGGTGAAAATGAAAATATCTTCCGTTAAAAACTGGAAAGAAGCATTCTGAGAAACTGCCGTGTGTTCTGTTAATACATCTCACCGAGTTACAGCTTTCCCCTCAAGAACCCTCTCGCTAAGACTGTTCTTGTGGAATTTGCAAAGTGATATTTGGAAGCCCTTAGAGGGCTATGGTTAAAAAGGAAATATCCACCGTTAAAAACTGGAAAGAAGATTGCTGAGAAACTGCTTTGTGTTCTGTTAATTCATCTCACAGAATTACAGCTTTTCCCTCAGAAGCCTTTCGCTAAGATTGTTCTTGTAGAACTTGCAAAGTGATATTTGGAAGCCCATATAGGGCTATGGTGAAAAAGGAAATATCCTCCGTTAAAAACTGCAAAGAAGCTTTCTGAGAAACTGCTTTATGTTCTGTTAATTCATCTCACAGAATTACAGTTTACCCTCCAGCAGCCGTTCACTGAGCCTGTTCTTGTGGAATTTGCAATGCGATATTGGAAGCCCATAGAGGGTTATGGCGAAAAAGGATATATCCTAAGATAAAAACCGAAAAGAAGCTTTCTGAGAAACTGCTTTATGTTCTGTTAATTCATCTCACAGAATTACAGTTTACCCTCCAGCAGCCGTTCACTGAGCCTGTTCTTGTGGAATTTGCAATGCGATATTGGAAGCCCATAGAGGGTTATGGCGAAAAAGGATATATCCTAAGATAAAAACCGAAAAGAAGCTTTCTGAGAAAATGCATTGTGTCCTCTTAATTCATCTCACAGAGTTACAGCTTTCCCCTCAAGAAGCCATTCACTAAGACTGTTCCTGTGGAATTTGCAAGGTGATAGTTGAAAGCCCATACAGGGCTACGGAGAAAATGGAAATATGTTGCGTTAAATACTGGAATCTTTCTAGGAAACTGCTTTGTGTTCTCTTAATTCATCTCACAGAGTTACAGCTTTCCCCTCAAGAAGCCTTTCGCTAAGACTGTTCATGTGGAATTTGCAAAGTGATATTTGGAATCCCATAGAGGACTATGGTGAAAAAGGAAATATCCTAAGGTAAAAACTGAAAAGTAGGTTTCTGAGAAAATGTTTTGTGTTATGTTAATTCATCTTACAGAGTTACAGTTTTACCCTCAAGAAGCCTTTCTCTAAGACTGCTCTTCTGGAATTTGCAAAGTGATATTTGGAAGCCCATAGTGGGCTTTGCTGTAAAAGGAAATATCCTAAGATAAAAAACGAAAAGAAGGTTTCTGAGAAACCGCTTTGTGTTCTGTTAGTTCATCTCACAGAGTTACAGCTTTCCCATCGAGAATCCTTTCGCTAAGACTGTTCTTGTGGAATTTGCAAATATTTTTGGAAGCTCATAGAGGGCTATGCTGAAAAAGGAAATATCCTAAGATAAAAACTGAAAAGAAGCTTTCTGAGAAACTGCTTTGTGTTCTGTTAATTCATCACAGGGAGTTACGGCTTTCCCTTCAAGAAGTCTTTCACAAAGACTGTTCTTGTGTAATTTGCAAAGTGATATTTGGAAGGCCACAGAGGGCTATGTTGAAAAAGGAAAAATAGTAAGATTAAATCCGAAAAGAAACTGCTTTGCGTTCTGATAATTCATCTCAGAGAGTTACAGATTTCCACTCAAGAGGCCGTTCACTAAGACTGTTCTTCTCAAATTTGAAAGTGATATTTAGAATCCCATAGAGGGCTATGGTGAAAAAGGAATTATTTTCCGTTAAAAACTGGAAAGACGCTTTCTGAGAAACTGCTTTGTGTTCTGTTAATTCATCTGACAGAGTTACAACAGTTCCCTCTAAAAGCCTTTCGCTAAGACTGTTCTTGTGGAATTTGCAAAGTGATATTTGGAAGCCCATAGTGGACTACGGTGAAAAAGGAAATGTCCTCAGATAAAAACTGGAAAGAAGCTTTCTGTGAAACTGCTTTGTGTTCTATTAATTCATCTCACTGTGTGACAGCTTTCCCCTCAAGAAGCCGTTCCCTAAGACTGTTCTTGTGTAATTTGCAACGTGATATTTGGAATCCCAGAGAGATACGGGGAAAACGGAAATATCTTCCGTTAAAAACTGGAAAGAAGCTTTCTGAGGAACTGCTTTGTGTTCTGTTAATTCATCTCACAGAGTTACAGCTTTCCCTGAAAAAATCCTTTCGCTAAGAGTGTTCTTGTGGAATTTGCAAAGTGATATTTGGAAGCCCGTACAAGGCTATGGTGAAAAAGGAAATATCTTCAGTTAAAAATTGGATAGAAGCTTTCTGAGAAATTGCTTTGTGTTCTCTTAATTCATCTCACAGAGTTACAGCTTTCCCCTCAAGAAGCCGTTCACTAGGACTATTCTTGTGAAATTTTCAAACTGATATTTGGAAACCCTTACAGAGATATGGTGAAAAAGGAAATATCTTCCGTTAAAAACTGGAAAGAAGCTTTCCGAGAAACTGCTGTGAGTTCTGTTCATACATCTCACCGAGTTACAGCTTTCCTCTCAAGAAACCTTTCTCTAAGGCTGTTCTTGTGGAATTTGCAAAGTGATATTTGGAAGCCCATAGTGGGCTATGGTGAAAAAGGAAAAATCTTCGGGTAAAAACTGGAAATAAGCTTTCTGAGAAACTGCTTTGTGTTCTGTTAATTCATCTCACAGAGTTACAACTTTCCCCTCAAGAAGCCGTTCACTAAGACTTTTCTTGTGGAATTTGCAAAGTGATATTTGGAGTCCCATTGAAGGCTATGGTGAAAAAGAAAACATCCTAAGATAAAAACTGAAATGAAGCTTTCTGTGAAACTGCATTGTGTTCTGTAAATTCATCTCACAGAGTTAGAGATTTCCCCTCAAGAAGTCGTTCACTAAGACTGTTCTTGTGAAACTTGCAAAATGATATTTGGAAGCCCATAGAGGGCTATTGTGAAAATGGAAATATCCTAAGATAAAAACCGAAAAGAAACTGTCTGAGAAACTGCTTTGTGTTGTGTTAGTTTATCTCACAGAGTTACAGCTTTCCCCTCAAGAAGTCGTTCACCAAGACTGTTCTTGTGAAATTTGCAAAGTGATATTTGGAAGCTCATAGAAGGCTATGGTGAAAATGAAAATATCTTCCGTTAAAAACTGGAAAGAAGCATTCTGAGAAACTGCCGTGTGTTCTGTTAATACATCTCACCGAGTTACAGCTTTCCCCTCAAGAACCCTCTCGCTAAGACTGTTCTTGTGGAATTTGCAAAGTGATATTTGGAAGCCCTTAGAGGGCTATGGTTAAAAAGGAAATATCCACCGTTAAAAACTGGAAAGAAGATTGCTGAGAAACTGCTTTGTGTTCTGTTAATTCATCTCACAGAATTACAGCTTTTCCCTCAGAAGCCTTTCGCTAAGATTGTTCTTGTAGAACTTGCAAAGTGATATTTGGAAGCCCATATAGGGCTATGGTGAAAAAGGAAATATCCTCCGTTAAAAACTGCAAAGAAGCTTTCTGAGAAACTGCTTTATGTTCTGTTAATTCATCTCACAGAATTGCAGTTTACCCTCCAGCAGCCGTTCACTGAGCCTGTTCTTGTGGAATTTGCAATGCGATATTGGAAGCCCATAGAGGGTTATGGTGAAAAAGGATATATCCTAAGATATAAACCGAAAAGAAGCTTTCTGAGAAACTGCTTTATGTTCTGTTAATTCATCTCACAGAATTACAGTTTACCCTCCAGCAGCCGTTCACTGAGCCTGTTCTTGTGGAATTTGCAATGCGATATTGGAAGCCCATAGAGGGTTATGGCGAAAAAGGATATATCCTAAGATAAAAACCGAAAAGAAGCTTTCTGAGAAAATGCATTGTGTCCTCTTAATTCATCTCACAGAGTTACAGCTTTCCCCTCAAGAAGCCATTCACTAAGACTGTTCCTGTGGAATTTGCAAGGTGATAGTTGAAAGCCCATACAGGGCTACGGAGAAAATGGAAATATGTTGCGTTAAATACTGGAATCTTTCTAGGAAACTGCTTTGTGTTCTCTTAATTCATCTCACAGAGTTACAGCTTTCCCCTCAAGAAGCCTTTCGCTAAGACTGTTCATGTGGAATTTGCAAAGTGATATTTGGAATCCCATAGAGGACTATGGTGAAAAAGGAAATATCCTAAGGTAAAAACTGAAAAGTAGGTTTCTGAGAAAATGTTTTGTGTTATGTTAATTCATCTTACAGAGTTACAGTTTTACCCTCAAGAAGCCTTTCTCTAAGACTGCTCTTCTGGAATTTGCAAAGTGATATTTGGAAGCCCATAGTGGGCTTTGCTGTAAAAGGAAATATCCTAAGATAAAAAACGAAAAGAAGGTTTCTGAGAAACCGCTTTGTGTTCTGTTAGTTCATCTCACAGAGTTACAGCTTTCCCATCGAGAATCCTTTCGCTAAGACTGTTCTTGTGGAATTTGCAAATATTTTTGGAAGCTCATAGAGGGCTATGCTGAAAAAGGAAATATCCTAAGATAAAAACTGAAAAGAAGCTTTCTGAGAAACTGCTTTGTGTTCTGTTAATTCATCTCAGGGAGTTACGGCTTTCCCTTCAAGAAGTCTTTCACAAAGACTGTTCTTGTGTAATTTGCAAAGTGATATTTGGAAGGCCACAGAGGGCTATGTTGAAAAAGGAAAAATAGTAAGATTAAATCCGAAAAGAAACTTTTTGAGAAACTGCTTTGTGTTCTGATAATTCATCTCAGAGAGTTACAGATTTCCACTCAAGAGGCCGTTCACTAAGACTGTTCTTCTCAAATTTGAAAGTGATATTTAGAATCCCATAGAGGGCTATGGTGAAAAAGGAATTATTTTCCGTTAAAAACTGGAAAGACGCTTTCTGAGAAACTGCTTTGTGTTCTGTTAATTCATCTGACAGAGTTACAACAGTTCCCTCTAAAAGCCTTTCGCTAAGACTGTTTTTGTGGAATTTGCAAAGTGATATTTGGAAGCCCATAGTGGACTACGGTGAAAAAGGAAATGTCCTCAGATAAAAACTGGAAAGAAGCTTTCTGTGAAACTGCTTTGTGTTCTATTAATTCATCTCACTGTGTGACAGCTTTCCCCTCAAGAAGCCGTTCCCTAAGACTGTTCTTGTGTAATTTGCAACGTGATATTTGGAATCCCAGAGAGATACGGGGAAAACGGAAATATCTTCCGTTAAAAACTGGAAAGAAGCTTTCTGAGGAACTGCTTTGTGTTCTGTTAATTCATCTCACAGAGTTACAGCTTTCCCTGAAAAAATCCTTTCGCTAAGAGTGTTCTTGTGGAATTTGCAAAGTGATATTTGGAAGCCCGTACAAGGCTATGGTGAAAAAGGAAATATCTTCAGTTAAAAATTGGATAGAAGCTTTCTGAGAAATTGCTTTGTGTTCTCTTAATTCATCTCACGGAGTTACAGCTTTCCCCTCAAGAAGCCGTTCACTAGGACTATTCTTGTGAAATTTTCAAACTGATATTTGGAAACCCTTACAGAGATATGGTGAAAAAGGAAATATCTTCCGTTAAAAACTGGAAAGAAGCTTTCCGAGAAACTGCCGTGAGTTCTGTTCATACATCTCACCGAGTTACAGCTTTCCTCTCAAGAAACCTTTCTCTAAGGCTGTTCTTGTGGAATTTGCAAAGTGATATTTGGAAGCCCATAGTGGGCTATGGTGAAAAAGGAAAAATCTTCGGGTAAAAACTGGAAATAAGCTTTCTGAGAAACTGCTTTGTGTTCTGTTAATTCATCTCACAGAGTTACAACTTTCCCCTCAAGAAGCCGTTCACTAAGACTTTTCTTGTGGAATTTGCAAAGTGATATTTGGAGTCCCATTGAAGGCTATGGTGAAAAAGAAAACATCCTAAGATAAAAACTGAAATGAAGCTTTCTGTGAAACTGCATTGTGTTCTGTAAATTCATCTCACAGAGTTAGAGATTTCCCCTCAAGAAGTCGTTCACTAAGACTGTTCTTGTGAAACTTGCAAAATGATATTTGGAAGCCCATAGGGGGCTATTGTGAAAATGGAAATATCCTAAGATAAAAACCGAAAAGAAACTGTCTGAGAAACTGCTTTGTGTTGTGTTAGTTTATCTCACAGAGTTACAGCTTTCCCCTCAAGAAGTCGTTCACCAAGACTGTTCTTGTGAAATTTGCAAAGTGATATTTGGAAGCTCATAGAAGGCTATGGTGAAAATGAAAATATCTTCCGTTAAAAACTGGAAAGAAGCATTCTGAGAAACTGCCGTGTGTTCTGTTAATACATCTCACCGAGTTACAGCTTTCCCCTCAAGAACCCTCTCGCTAAGACTGTTCTTGTGGAATTTGCAAAGTGATATTTGGAAGCCCTTAGAGGGCTATGGTTAAAAAGGAAATATCCACCGTTAAAAACTGGAAAGAAGATTGCTGAGAAACTGCTTTGTGTTCTGTTAATTCATCTCACAGAATTACAGCTTTTCCCTCAGAAGCCTTTCGCTAAGATTGTTCTTGTAGAACTTGCAAAGTGATATTTGGAAGCCCATATAGGGCTATGGTGAAAAAGGAAATATCCTCCGTTAAAAACTGCAAAGAAGCTTTCTGAGAAACTGCTTTATGTTCTGTTAATTCATCTCACAGAATTACAGTTTACCCTCCAGCAGCCGTTCACTGAGCCTGTTCTTGTGGAATTTGCAATGCGATATTGGAAGCCCATAGAGGGTTATGGCGAAAAAGGATATATCCTAAGATAAAAACCGAAAAGAAGCTTTCTGAGAAACTGCTTTATGTTCTGTTAATTCATCTCACAGAATTACAGTTTACCCTCCAGCAGCCGTTCACTGAGCCTGTTCTTGTGGAATTTGCAATGCGATATTGGAAGCCCATAGAGGGTTATGGCGAAAAAGGATATATCCTAAGATAAAAACCGAAAAGAAGCTTTCTGAGAAAATGCATTGTGTCCTCTTAATTCATCTCACAGAGTTACAGCTTTCCCCTCAAGAAGCCATTCACTAAGACTGTTCCTGTGGAATTTGCAAGGTGATAGTTGAAAGCCCATACAGGGCTACGGAGAAAATGGAAATATGTTGCGTTAAATACTGGAATCTTTCTAGGAAACTGCTTTGTGTTCTCTTAATTCATCTCACAGAGTTACAGCTTTCCCCTCAAGAAGCCTTTCGCTAAGACTGTTCATGTGGAATTTGCAAAGTGATATTTGGAATCCCATAGAGGACTATGGTGAAAAAGGAAATATCCTAAGGTAAAAACTGAAAAGTAGGTTTCTGAGAAAATGTTTTGTGTTATGTTAATTCATCTTACAGAGTTACAGTTTTACCCTCAAGAAGCCTTTCTCTAAGACTGCTCTTCTGGAATTTGCAAAGTGATATTTGGAAGCCCATAGTGGGCTTTGCTGTAAAAGGAAATATCCTAAGATAAAAAACGAAAAGAAGGTTTCTGAGAAACCGCTTTGTGTTCTGTTAGTTCATCTCACAGAGTTACAGCTTTCCCATCGAGAATCCTTTCGCTAAGACTGTTCTTGTGGAATTTGCAAATATTTTTGGAAGCTCATAGAGGGCTATGCTGAAAAAGGAAATATCCTAAGATAAAAACTGAAAAGAAGCTTTCTGAGAAACTGCTTTGTGTTCTGTTAATTCATCACAGGGAGTTACGGCTTTCCCTTCAAGAAGTCTTTCACAAAGACTGTTCTTGTGTAATTTGCAAAGTGATATTTGGAAGGCCACAGAGGGCTATGTTGAAAAAGGAAAAATAGTAAGATTAAATCCGAAAAGAAACTGCTTTGCGTTCTGATAATTCATCTCAGAGAGTTACAGATTTCCACTCAAGAGGCCGTTCACTAAGACTGTTCTTCTCAAATTTGAAAGTGATATTTAGAATCCCATAGAGGGCTATGGTGAAAAAGGAATTATTTTCCGTTAAAAACTGGAAAGACGCTTTCTGAGAAACTGCTTTGTGTTCTGTTAATTCATCTGACAGAGTTACAACAGTTCCCTCTAAAAGCCTTTCGCTAAGACTGTTCTTGTGGAATTTGCAAAGTGATATTTGGAAGCCCATAGTGGACTACGGTGAAAAAGGAAATGTCCTCAGATAAAAACTGGAAAGAAGCTTTCTGTGAAACTGCTTTGTGTTCTATTAATTCATCTCACTGTGTGACAGCTTTCCCCTCAAGAAGCCGTTCCCTAAGACTGTTCTTGTGTAATTTGCAACGTGATATTTGGAATCCCAGAGAGATACGGGGAAAACGGAAATATCTTCCGTTAAAAACTGGAAAGAAGCTTTCTGAGGAACTGCTTTGTGTTCTGTTAATTCATCTCACAGAGTTACAGCTTTCCCTGAAAAAATCCTTTCGCTAAGAGTGTTCTTGTGGAATTTGCAAAGTGATATTTGGAAGCCCGTACAAGGCTATGGTGAAAAAGGAAATATCTTCAGTTAAAAATTGGATAGAAGCTTTCTGAGAAATTGCTTTGTGTTCTCTTAATTCATCTCACAGAGTTACAGCTTTCCCCTCAAGAAGCCGTTCACTAGGACTATTCTTGTGAAATTTTCAAACTGATATTTGGAAACCCTTACAGAGATATGGTGAAAAAGGAAATATCTTCCGTTAAAAACTGGAAAGAAGCTTTCCGAGAAACTGCCGTGAGTTCTGTTCATACATCTCACCGAGTTACAGCTTTCCTCTCAAGAAACCTTTCTCTAAGGCTGTTCTTGTGGAATTTGCAAAGTGATATTTGGAAGCCCATAGTGGGCTATGGTGAAAAAGGAAAAATCTTCGGGTAAAAACTGGAAATAAGCTTTCTGAGAAACTGCTTTGTGTTCTGTTAATTCATCTCACAGAGTTACAACTTTCCCCTCAAGAAGCCGTTCACTAAGACTTTTCTTGTGGAATTTGCAAAGTGATATTTGGAGTCCCATTGAAGGCTATGGTGAAAAAGAAAACATCCTAAGATAAAAACTGAAATGAAGCTTTCTGTGAAACTGCATTGTGTTCTGTAAATTCATCTCACAGAGTTAGAGATTTCCCCTCAAGAAGTCGTTCACTAAGACTGTTCTTGTGAAACTTGCAAAATGATATTTGGAAGCCCATAGAGGGCTATTGTGAAAATGGAAATATCCTAAGATAAAAACCGAAAAGAAACTGTCTGAGAAACTGCTTTGTGTTGTGTTAGTTTATCTCACAGAGTTACAGCTTTCCCCTCAAGAAGTCGTTCACCAAGACTGTTCTTGTGAAATTTGCAAAGTGATATTTGGAAGCTCATAGAAGGCTATGGTGAAAATGAAAATATCTTCCGTTAAAAACTGGAAAGAAGCATTCTGAGAAACTGCCGTGTGTTCTGTTAATACATCTCACCGAGTTACAGCTTTCCCCTCAAGAACCCTCTCGCTAAGACTGTTCTTGTGGAATTTGCAAAGTGATATTTGGAAGCCCTTAGAGGGCTATGGTTAAAAAGGAAATATCCACCGTTAAAAACTGGAAAGAAGATTGCTGAGAAACTGCTTTGTGTTCTGTTAATTCATCTCACAGAATTACAGCTTTTCCCTCAGAAGCCTTTCGCTAAGATTGTTCTTGTAGAACTTGCAAAGTGATATTTGGAAGCCCATATAGGGCTATGGTGAAAAAGGAAATATCCTCCGTTAAAAACTGCAAAGAAGCTTTCTGAGAAACTGCTTTATGTTCTGTTAATTCATCTCACAGAATTGCAGTTTACCCTCCAGCAGCCGTTCACTGAGCCTGTTCTTGTGGAATTTGCAATGCGATATTGGAAGCCCATAGAGGGTTATGGTGAAAAAGGATATATCCTAAGATATAAACCGAAAAGAAGCTTTCTGAGAAACTGCTTTATGTTCTGTTAATTCATCTCACAGAATTACAGTTTACCCTCAAGCAGCCGTTCACTGAGCCTGTTCTTGTGGAATTTGCAATGCGATATTGGAAGCCCATAGAGGGTTATGGCGAAAAAGGATATATCCTAAGATAAAAACCGAAAAGGAGCTTTCTGAGAAAATGCATTGTGTCCTCTTAATTCATCTCACAGAGTTACAGCTTTCCCCTCAAGAAGCCATTCACTAAGACTGTTCCTGTGGAATTTGCAAGGTGATAGTTGAAAGCCCATACAGGGCTACGGAGAAAATGGAAATATGTTGCGTTAAATACTGGAATCTTTCTAGGAAACTGCTTTGTGTTCTCTTAATTCATCTCACAGAGTTACAGCTTTCCCCTCAAGAAGCCTTTCGCTAAGACTGTTCATGTGGAATTTGCAAAGTGATATTTGGAATCCCATAGAGGACTATGGTGAAAAAGGAAATATCCTAAGGTAAAAACTGAAAAGTAGGTTTCTGAGAAAATGTTTTGTGTTATGTTAATTCATCTTACAGAGTTACAGTTTTACCCTCAAGAAGCCTTTCTCTAAGACTGCTCTTCTGGAATTTGCAAAGTGATATTTGGAAGCCCATAGTGGGCTTTGCTGTAAAAGGAAATATCCTAAGATAAAAAACGAAAAGAAGGTTTCTGAGAAACCGCTTTGTGTTCTGTTAGTTCATCTCACAGAGTTACAGCTTTCCCATCGAGAATCCTTTCGCTAAGACTGTTCTTGTGGAATTTGCAAATATTTTTGGAAGCTCATAGAGGGCTATGCTGAAAAAGGAAATATCCTAAGATAAAAACTGAAAAGAAGCTTTCTGAGAAACTGCTTTGTGTTCTGTTAATTCATCTCAGGGAGTTACGGCTTTCCCTTCAAGAAGTCTTTCACAAAGACTGTTCTTGTGTAATTTGCAAAGTGATATTTGGAAGGCCACAGAGGGCTATGTTGAAAAAGGAAAAATAGTAAGATTAAATCCGAAAAGAAACTTTTTGAGAAACTGCTTTGTGTTCTGATAATTCATCTCAGAGAGTTACAGATTTCCACTCAAGAGGCCGTTCACTAAGACTGTTCTTCTCAAATTTGAAAGTGATATTTAGAATCCCATAGAGGGCTATGGTGAAAAAGGAATTATTTTCCGTTAAAAACTGGAAAGACGCTTTCTGAGAAACTGCTTTGTGTTCTGTTAATTCATCTGACAGAGTTACAACAGTTCCCTCTAAAAGCCTTTCGCTAAGACTGTTCTTGTGGAATTTGCAAAGTGATATTTGGAAGCCCATAGTGGACTACGGTGAAAAAGGAAATGTCCTCAGATAAAAACTGGAAAGAAGCTTTCTGTGAAACTGCTTTGTGTTCTATTAATTCATCTCACTGTGTGACAGCTTTCCCCTCAAGAAGCCGTTCCCTAAGACTGTTCTTGTGTAATTTGCAACGTGATATTTGGAATCCCAGAGAGATACGGGGAAAACGGAAATATCTTCCGTTAAAAACTGGAAAGAAGCTTTCTGAGGAACTGCTTTGTGTTCTGTTAATTCATCTCACAGAGTTACAGCTTTCCCTGAAAAAATCCTTTCGCTAAGAGTGTTCTTGTGGAATTTGCAAAGTGATATTTGGAAGCCCGTACAAGGCTATGGTGAAAAAGGAAATATCTTCAGTTAAAAATTGGATAGAAGCTTTCTGAGAAATTGCTTTGTGTTCTCTTAATTCATCTCACGGAGTTACAGCTTTCCCCTCAAGAAGCCGTTCACTAGGACTATTCTTGTGAAATTTTCAAACTGATATTTGGAAACCCTTACAGAGATATGGTGAAAAAGGAAATATCTTCCGTTAAAAACTGGAAAGAAGCTTTCCGAGAAACTGCCGTGAGTTCTGTTCATACATCTCACCGAGTTACAGCTTTCCTCTCAAGAAACCTTTCTCTAAGGCTGTTCTTGTGGAATTTGCAAAGTGATATTTGGAAGCCCATAGTGGGCTATGGTGAAAAAGGAAAAATCTTCGGGTAAAAACTGGAAATAAGCTTTCTGAGAAACTGCTTTGTGTTCTGTTAATTCATCTCACAGAGTTACAACTTTCCCCTCAAGAAGCCGTTCACTAAGACTTTTCTTGTGGAATTTGCAAAGTGATATTTGGAGTCCCATTGAAGGCTATGGTGAAAAAGAAAACATCCTAAGATAAAAACTGAAATGAAGCTTTCTGTGAAACTGCATTGTGTTCTGTAAATTCATCTCACAGAGTTAGAGATTTCCCCTCAAGAAGTCGTTCACTAAGACTGTTCTTGTGAAACTTGCAAAATGATATTTGGAAGCCCATAGAGGGCTATTGTGAAAATGGAAATATCCTAAGATAAAAACCGAAAAGAAACTGTCTGAGAAACTGCTTTGTGTTGTGTTAGTTTATCTCACAGAGTTACAGCTTTCCCCTCAAGAAGTCGTTCACCAAGACTGTTCTTGTGAAATTTGCAAAGTGATATTTGGAAGCTCATAGAAGGCTATGGTGAAAATGAAAATATCTTCCGTTAAAAACTGGAAAGAAGCATTCTGAGAAACTGCCGTGTGTTCTGTTAATACATCTCACCGAGTTACAGCTTTCCCCTCAAGAACCCTCTCGCTAAGACTGTTCTTGTGGAATTTGCAAAGTGATATTTGGAAGCCCTTAGAGGGCTATGGTTAAAAAGGAAATATCCACCGTTAAAAACTGGAAAGAAGATTGCTGAGAAACTGCTTTGTGTTCTGTTAATTCATCTCACAGAATTACAGCTTTTCCCTCAGAAGCCTTTCGCTAAGATTGTTCTTGTAGAACTTGCAAAGTGATATTTGGAAGCCCATATAGGGCTATGGTGAAAAAGGAAATATCCTCCGTTAAAAACTGCAAAGAAGCTTTCTGAGAAACTGCTTTATGTTCTGTTAATTCATCTCACAGAATTACAGTTTACCCTCCAGCAGCCGTTCACTGAGCCTGTTCTTGTGGAATTTGCAATGCGATATTGGAAGCCCATAGAGGGTTATGGCGAAAAAGGATATATCCTAAGATAAAAACCGAAAAGAAGCTTTCTGAGAAACTGCTTTATGTTCTGTTAATTCATCTCACAGAATTACAGTTTACCCTCCAGCAGCCGTTCACTGAGCCTGTTCTTGTGGAATTTGCAATGCGATATTGGAAGCCCATAGAGGGTTATGGCGAAAAAGGATATATCCAAAGATAAAAACCGAAAAGAAGCTTTCTGAGAAAATGCATTGTGTCCTCTTAATTCATCTCACAGAGTTACAGCTTTCCCCTCAAGAAGCCATTCACTAAGACTGTTCCTGTGGAATTTGCAAGGTGATAGTTGAAAGCCCATACAGGGCTACGGAGAAAATGGAAATATGTTGCGTTAAATACTGGAATCTTTCTAGGAAACTGCTTTGTGTTCTCTTAATTCATCTCACAGAGTTACAGCTTTCCCCTCAAGAAGCCTTTCGCTAAGACTGTTCATGTGGAATTTGCAAAGTGATATTTGGAATCCCATAGAGGACTATGGTGAAAAAGGAAATATCCTAAGGTAAAAACTGAAAAGTAGGTTTCTGAGAAAATGTTTTGTGTTATGTTAATTCATCTTACAGAGTTACAGTTTTACCCTCAAGAAGCCTTTCTCTAAGACTGCTCTTCTGGAATTTGCAAAGTGATATTTGGAAGCCCATAGTGGGCTTTGCTGTAAAAGGAAATATCCTAAGATAAAAAACGAAAAGAAGGTTTCTGAGAAACCGCTTTGTGTTCTGTTAGTTCATCTCACAGAGTTACAGCTTTCCCATCGAGAATCCTTTCGCTAAGACTGTTCTTGTGGAATTTGCAAATATTTTTGGAAGCTCATAGAGGGCTATGCTGAAAAAGGAAATATCCTAAGATAAAAACTGAAAAGAAGCTTTCTGAGAAACTGCTTTGTGTTCTGTTAATTCATCACAGGGAGTTACGGCTTTCCCTTCAAGAAGTCTTTCACAAAGACTGTTCTTGTGTAATTTGCAAAGTGATATTTGGAAGGCCACAGAGGGCTATGTTGAAAAAGGAAAAATAGTAAGATTAAATCCGAAAAGAAACTGCTTTGCGTTCTGATAATTCATCTCAGAGAGTTACAGATTTCCACTCAAGAGGCCGTTCACTAAGACTGTTCTTCTCAAATTTGAAAGTGATATTTAGAATCCCATAGAGGGCTATGGTGAAAAAGGAATTATTTTCCGTTAAAAACTGGAAAGACGCTTTCTGAGAAACTGCTTTGTGTTCTGTTAATTCATCTGACAGAGTTACAACAGTTCCCTCTAAAAGCCTTTCGCTAAGACTGTTCTTGTGGAATTTGCAAAGTGATATTTGGAAGCCCATAGTGGACTACGGTGAAAAAGGAAATGTCCTCAGATAAAAACTGGAAAGAAGCTTTCTGTGAAACTGCTTTGTGTTCTATTAATTCATCTCACTGTGTGACAGCTTTCCCCTCAAGAAGCCGTTCCCTAAGACTGTTCTTGTGTAATTTGCAACGTGATATTTGGAATCCCAGAGAGATACGGGGAAAACGGAAATATCTTCCGTTAAAAACTGGAAAGAAGCTTTCTGAGGAACTGCTTTGTGTTCTGTTAATTCATCTCACAGAGTTACAGCTTTCCCTGAAAAAATCCTTTCGCTAAGAGTGTTCTTGTGGAATTTGCAAAGTGATATTTGGAAGCCCGTACAAGGCTATGGTGAAAAAGGAAATATCTTCAGTTAAAAATTGGATAGAAGCTTTCTGAGAAATTGCTTTGTGTTCTCTTAATTCATCTCACAGAGTTACAGCTTTCCCCTCAAGAAGCCGTTCACTAGGACTATTCTTGTGAAATTTTCAAACTGATATTTGGAAACCCTTACAGAGATATGGTGAAAAAGGAAATATCTTCCGTTAAAAACTGGAAAGAAGCTTTCCGAGAAACTGCCGTGAGTTCTGTTCATACATCTCACCGAGTTACAGCTTTCCTCTCAAGAAACCTTTCTCTAAGGCTGTTCTTGTGGAATTTGCAAAGTGATATTTGGAAGCCCATAGTGGGCTATGGTGAAAAAGGAAAAATCTTCGGGTAAAAACTGGAAATAAGCTTTCTGAGAAACTGCTTTGTGTTCTGTTAATTCATCTCACAGAGTTACAACTTTCCCCTCAAGAAGCCGTTCACTAAGACTTTTCTTGTGGAATTTGCAAAGTGATATTTGGAGTCCCATTGAAGGCTATGGTGAAAAAGAAAACATCCTAAGATAAAAACTGAAATGAAGCTTTCTGTGAAACTGCATTGTGTTCTGTAAATTCATCTCACAGAGTTAGAGATTTCCCCTCAAGAAGTCGTTCACTAAGACTGTTCTTGTGAAACTTGCAAAATGATATTTGGAAGCCCATAGAGGGCTATTGTGAAAATGGAAATATCCTAAGATAAAAACCGAAAAGAAACTGTCTGAGAAACTGCTTTGTGTTGTGTTAGTTTATCTCACAGAGTTACAGCTTTCCCCTCAAGAAGTCGTTCACCAAGACTGTTCTTGTGAAATTTGCAAAGTGATATTTGGAAGCTCATAGAAGGCTATGGTGAAAATGAAAATATCTTCCGTTAAAAACTGGAAAGAAGCATTCTGAGAAACTGCCGTGTGTTCTGTTAATACATCTCACCGAGTTACAGCTTTCCCCTCAAGAACCCTCTCGCTAAGACTGTTCTTGTGGAATTTGCAAAGTGATATTTGGAAGCCCTTAGAGGGCTATGGTTAAAAAGGAAATATCCACCGTTAAAAACTGGAAAGAAGATTGCTGAGAAACTGCTTTGTGTTCTGTTAATTCATCTCACAGAATTACAGCTTTTCCCTCAGAAGCCTTTCGCTAAGATTGTTCTTGTAGAACTTGCAAAGTGATATTTGGAAGCCCATATAGGGCTATGGTGAAAAAGGAAATATCCTCCGTTAAAAACTGCAAAGAAGCTTTCTGAGAAACTGCTTTATGTTCTGTTAATTCATCTCACAGAATTACAGTTTACCCTCCAGCAGCCGTTCACTGAGCCTGTTCTTGTGGAATTTGCAATGCGATATTGGAAGCCCATAGAGGGTTATGGCGAAAAAGGATATATCCTAAGATAAAAACCGAAAAGAAGCTTTCTGAGAAACTGCTTTATGTTCTGTTAATTCATCTCACAGAATTACAGTTTACCCTCCAGCAGCCGTTCACTGAGCCTGTTCTTGTGGAATTTGCAATGCGATATTGGAAGCCCATAGAGGGTTATGGCGAAAAAGGATATATCCTAAGATAAAAACCGAAAAGAAGCTTTCTGAGAAAATGCATTGTGTCCTCTTAATTCATCTCACAGAGTTACAGCTTTCCCCTCAAGAAGCCATTCACTAAGACTGTTCCTGTGGAATTTGCAAGGTGATAGTTGAAAGCCCATACAGGGCTACGGAGAAAATGGAAATATGTTGCGTTAAATACTGGAATCTTTCTAGGAAACTGCTTTGTGTTCTCTTAATTCATCTCACAGAGTTACAGCTTTCCCCTCAAGAAGCCTTTCGCTAAGACTGTTCATGTGGAATTTGCAAAGTGATATTTGGAATCCCATAGAGGACTATGGTGAAAAAGGAAATATCCTAAGGTAAAAACTGAAAAGTAGGTTTCTGAGAAAATGTTTTGTGTTATGTTAATTCATCTTACAGAGTTACAGTTTTACCCTCAAGAAGCCTTTCTCTAAGACTGCTCTTCTGGAATTTGCAAAGTGATATTTGGAAGCCCATAGTGGGCTTTGCTGTAAAAGGAAATATCCTAAGATAAAAAACGAAAAGAAGGTTTCTGAGAAACCGCTTTGTGTTCTGTTAGTTCATCTCACAGAGTTACAGCTTTCCCATCGAGAATCCTTTCGCTAAGACTGTTCTTGTGGAATTTGCAAATATTTTTGGAAGCTCATAGAGGGCTATGCTGAAAAAGGAAATATCCTAAGATAAAAACTGAAAAGAAGCTTTCTGAGAAACTGCTTTGTGTTCTGTTAATTCATCACAGGGAGTTACGGCTTTCCCTTCAAGAAGTCTTTCACAAAGACTGTTCTTGTGTAATTTGCAAAGTGATATTTGGAAGGCCACAGAGGGCTATGTTGAAAAAGGAAAAATAGTAAGATTAAATCCGAAAAGAAACTGCTTTGCGTTCTGATAATTCATCTCAGAGAGTTACAGATTTCCACTCAAGAGGCCGTTCACTAAGACTGTTCTTCTCAAATTTGAAAGTGATATTTAGAATCCCATAGAGGGCTATGGTGAAAAAGGAATTATTTTCCGTTAAAAACTGGAAAGACGCTTTCTGAGAAACTGCTTTGTGTTCTGTTAATTCATCTGACAGAGTTACAACAGTTCCCTCTAAAAGCCTTTCGCTAAGACTGTTCTTGTGGAATTTGCAAAGTGATATTTGGAAGCCCATAGTGGACTACGGTGAAAAAGGAAATGTCCTCAGATAAAAACTGGAAAGAAGCTTTCTGTGAAACTGCTTTGTGTTCTATTAATTCATCTCACTGTGTGACAGCTTTCCCCTCAAGAAGCCGTTCCCTAAGACTGTTCTTGTGTAATTTGCAACGTGATATTTGGAATCCCAGAGAGATACGGGGAAAACGGAAATATCTTCCGTTAAAAACTGGAAAGAAGCTTTCTGAGGAACTGCTTTGTGTTCTGTTAATTCATCTCACAGAGTTACAGCTTTCCCTGAAAAAATCCTTTCGCTAAGAGTGTTCTTGTGGAATTTGCAAAGTGATATTTGGAAGCCCGTACAAGGCTATGGTGAAAAAGGAAATATCTTCAGTTAAAAATTGGATAGAAGCTTTCTGAGAAATTGCTTTGTGTTCTCTTAATTCATCTCACAGAGTTACAGCTTTCCCCTCAAGAAGCCGTTCACTAGGACTATTCTTGTGAAATTTTCAAACTGATATTTGGAAACCCTTACAGAGATATGGTGAAAAAGGAAATATCTTCCGTTAAAAACTGGAAAGAAGCTTTCCGAGAAACTGCCGTGAGTTCTGTTCATACATCTCACCGAGTTACAGCTTTCCTCTCAAGAAACCTTTCTCTAAGGCTGTTCTTGTGGAATTTGCAAAGTGATATTTGGAAGCCCATAGTGGGCTATGGTGAAAAAGGAAAAATCTTCGGGTAAAAACTGGAAATAAGCTTTCTGAGAAACTGCTTTGTGTTCTGTTAATTCATCTCACAGAGTTACAACTTTCCCCTCAAGAAGCCGTTCACTAAGACTTTTCTTGTGGAATTTGCAAAGTGATATTTGGAGTCCCATTGAAGGCTATGGTGAAAAAGAAAACATCCTAAGATAAAAACTGAAATGAAGCTTTCTGTGAAACTGCATTGTGTTCTGTAAATTCATCTCACAGAGTTAGAGATTTCCCCTCAAGAAGTCGTTCACTAAGACTGTTCTTGTGAAACTTGCAAAATGATATTTGGAAGCCCATAGAGGGCTATTGTGAAAATGGAAATATCCTAAGATAAAAACCGAAAAGAAACTGTCTGAGAAACTGCTTTGTGTTGTGTTAGTTTATCTCACAGAGTTACAGCTTTCCCCTCAAGAAGTCGTTCACCAAGACTGTTCTTGTGAAATTTGCAAAGTGATATTTGGAAGCTCATAGAAGGCTATGGTGAAAATGAAAATATCTTCCGTTAAAAACTGGAAAGAAGCATTCTGAGAAACTGCCGTGTGTTCTGTTAATACATCTCACCGAGTTACAGCTTTCCCCTCAAGAACCCTCTCGCTAAGACTGTTCTTGTGGAATTTGCAAAGTGATATTTGGAAGCCCTTAGAGGGCTATGGTTAAAAAGGAAATATCCACCGTTAAAAACTGGAAAGAAGATTGCTGAGAAACTGCTTTGTGTTCTGTTAATTCATCTCACAGAATTACAGCTTTTCCCTCAGAAGCCTTTCGCTAAGATTGTTCTTGTAGAACTTGCAAAGTGATATTTGGAAGCCCATATAGGGCTATGGTGAAAAAGGAAATATCCTCCGTTAAAAACTGCAAAGAAGCTTTCTGAGAAACTGCTTTATGTTCTGTTAATTCATCTCACAGAATTACAGTTTACCCTCCAGCAGCCGTTCACTGAGCCTGTTCTTGTGGAATTTGCAATGCGATATTGGAAGCCCATAGAGGGTTATGGCGAAAAAGGATATATCCTAAGATAAAAACCGAAAAGAAGCTTTCTGAGAAAATGCATTGTGTCCTCTTAATTCATCTCACAGAGTTACAGCTTTCCCCTCAAGAAGCCATTCACTAAGACTGTTCCTGTGGAATTTGCAAGGTGATAGTTGAAAGCCCATACAGGGCTACGGACAAAATGGAAATATGTTGCGTTAAATACTGGAATCTTTCTAGGAAACTGCTTTGTGTTCTCTTAATTCATCTCACAGAGTTACAGCTTTCCCCTCAAGAAGCCTTTCGCTAAGACTGTTCATGTGGAATTTGCAAAGTGATATTTGGAATCCCATAGAGGACTATGGTGAAAAAGGAAATATCCTAAGGTAAAAACTGAAAAGTAGGTTTCTGAGAAAATGTTTTGTGTTATGTTAATTCATCTTACAGAGTTACAGTTTTACCCTCAAGAAGCCTTTCTCTAAGACTGCTCTTCTGGAATTTGCAAAGTGATATTTGGAAGCCCATAGTGGGCTTTGCTGTAAAAGGAAATATCCTAAGATAAAAAACGAAAAGAAGGTTTCTGAGAAACCGCTTTGTGTTCTGTTAGTTCATCTCACAGAGTTACAGCTTTCCCATCGAGAATCCTTTCGCTAAGACTGTTCTTGTGGAATTTGCAAATATTTTTGGAAGCTCATAGAGGGCTATGCTGAAAAAGGAAATATCCTAAGATAAAAACTGAAAAGAAGCTTTCTGAGAAACTGCTTTGTGTTCTGTTAATTCATCTCAGGGAGTTACGGCTTTCCCTTCAAGAAGTCTTTCACAAAGACTGTTCTTGTGTAATTTGCAAAGTGATTTTTGGAAGGCCACAGAGGGCTATGTTGAAAAAGGAAAAATAGTAAGATTAAATCCGAAAAGAAACTGCTTTGCGTTCTGATAATTCATCTCAGAGAGTTACAGATTTCCACTCAAGAGGCCGTTCACTAAGACTGTTCTTCTCAATTTTGAAAGTGATATTTAGAATCCCATAGAGGGCTATGGTGAAAAAGGAATTATTTTCCGTTAAAAACTGGAAAGACGCTTTCTGAGAAACTGCTTTGTGTTCTGTTAATTCATCTGACAGAGTTACAACAGTTCCCTCTAAAAGCCTTTCGCTAAGACTGTTCTTGTGGAATTTGCAAAGTGATATTTGGAAGCCCATAGTGGACTACGGTGAAAAAGGAAATGTCCTCAGATAAAAACTGGAAAGAAGCTTTCTGTGAAACTGCTTTGTGTTCTATTAATTCATCTCACTGTGTGACAGCTTTCCCCTCAAGAAGCCGTTCCCTAAGACTGTTCTTGTGTAATTTGCAACGTGATATTTGGAATCCCAGAGAGATACGGGGAAAACGGAAATATCTTCCGTTAAAAACTGGAAAGAAGCTTTCTGAGGAACTGCTTTGTGTTCTGTTAATTCATCTCACAGAGTTACAGCTTTCCCTGAAAAAATCCTTTCGCTAAGAGTGTTCTTGTGGAATTTGCAAAGTGATATTTGGAAGCCCGTACAAGGCTATGGTGAAAAAGGAAATATCTTCAGTTAAAAATTGGATAGAAGCTTTCTGAGAAATTGCTTTGTGTTCTCTTAATTCATCTCACAGAGTTACAGCTTTCCCCTCAAGAAGCCGTTCACTAGGACTATTCTTGTGAAATTTTCAAACTGATATTTGGAAACCCTTACAGAGATATGGTGAAAAAGGAAATATCTTCCGTTAAAAACTGGAAAGAAGCTTTCCGAGAAACTGCCGTGAGTTCTGTTCATACATCTCACCGAGTTACAGCTTTCCTCTCAAGAAACCTTTCTCTAAGGCTGTTCTTGTGGAATTTGCAAAGTGATATTTGGAAGCCCATAGTGGGCTATGGTGAAAAAGGAAAAATCTTCGGGTAAAAACTGGAAATAAGCTTTCTGAGAAACTGCTTTGTGTTCTGTTAATTCATCTCACAGAGTTACAACTTTCCCCTCAAGAAGCCGTTCACTAAGACTTTTCTTGTGGAATTTGCAAAGTGATATTTGGAGTCCCATTGAAGGCTATGGTGAAAAAGAAAACATCCTAAGATAAAAACTGAAATGAAGCTTTCTGTGAAACTGCATTGTGTTCTGTAAATTCATCTCACAGAGTTAGAGATTTCCCCTCAAGAAGTCGTTCACTAAGACTGTTCTTGTGAAACTTGCAAAATGATATTTGGAAGCCCATAGAGGGCTATTGTGAAAATGGAAATATCCTAAGATAAAAACCGAAAAGAAACTGTCTGAGAAACTGCTTTGTGTTGTGTTAGTTTATCTCACAGAGTTACAGCTTTCCCCTCAAGAAGTCGTTCACCAAGACTGTTCTTGTGAAATTTGCAAAGTGATATTTGGAAGCTCATAGAAGGCTATGGTGAAAATGAAAATATCTTCCGTTAAAAACTGGAAAGAAGCATTCTGAGAAACTGCCGTGTGTTCTGTTAATACATCTCACCGAGTTACAGCTTTCCCCTCAAGAACCCTCTCTCTAAGACTGTTCTTGTGGAATTTGCAAAGTGATATTTGGAAGCCCTTAGAGGGCTATGGTTAAAAAGGAAATATCCACCGTTAAAAACTGGAAAGAAGATTGCTGAGAAACTGCTTTGTGTTCTGTTAATTCATCTCACAGAATTACAGCTTTTCCCTCAGAAGCCTTTCGCTAAGATTGTTCTTGTAGAACTTGCAAAGTGATATTTGGAAGCCCATATAGGGCTATGGTGAAAAAGGAAATATCCTCCGTTAAAAACTGCAAAGAAGCTTTCTGAGAAACTGCTTTATGTTCTGTTAATTCATCTCACAGAATTACAGTTTACCCTCCAGCAGCCGTTCACTGAGCCTGTTCTTGTGGAATTTGCAATGCGATATTGGAAGCCCATAGAGGGTTATGGTGAAAAAGGATATATCCTAAGATAAAAACCGAAAAGAAGCTTTCTGAGAAACTGCTTTATGTTCTGTTAATTCATCTCACAGAATTACAGTTTACCCTCCAGCAGCCGTTCACTGAGCCTGTTCTTGTGGAATTTGCAATGCGATATTGGAAGCCCTTAGAGGGTTATGGCGAAAAAGGATATATCCTAAGATAAAAACCGAAAAGAAGCTTTCTGAGAAAATGCATTGTGTCCTCTTAATTCATCTCACAGAGTTACAGCTTTCCCCTCAAGAAGCCATTCACTAAGACTGTTCCTGTGGAATTTGCAAGGTGATAGTTGAAAGCCCATACAGGGCTACGGAGAAAATGGAAATATGTTGCGTTAAATACTGGAATCTTTCTAGGAAACTGCTTTGTGTTCTCTTAATTCATCTCACAGAGTTACAGCTTTCCCCTCAAGAAGCCTTTCGCTAAGACTGTTCATGTGGAATTTGCAAAGTGATATTTGGAATCCCATAGAGGACTATGGTGAAAAAGGAAATATCCTAAGGTAAAAACTGAAAAGTAGGTTTCTGAGAAAATGTTTTGTGTTATGTTAATTCATCTTACAGAGTTACAGTTTTACCCTCAAGAAGCCTTTCTCTAAGACTGCTCTTCTGGAATTTGCAAAGTGATATTTGGAAGCCCATAGTGGGCTTTGCTGTAAAAGGAAATATCCTAAGATAAAAAACGAAAAGAAGGTTTCTGAGAAACCGCTTTGTGTTCTGTTAGTTCATCTCACAGAGTTACAGCTTTCCCATCGAGAATCCTTTCGCTAAGACTGTTCTTGTGGAATTTGCAAATATTTTTGGAAGCTCATAGAGGGCTATGCTGAAAAAGGAAATATCCTAAGATAAAAACTGAAAAGAAGCTTTCTGAGAACCTGCTTTGTGTTCTGTTAATTCATCTCAGGGAGTTACGGCTTTCCCTTCAAGAAGTCTTTCACAAAGACTGTTCTTGTGTAATTTGCAAAGTGATATTTGGAAGGCCACAGAGGGCTATGTTGAAAAAGGAAAAATAGTAAGATTAAATCCGAAAAGAAACTTTTTGAGAAACTGCTTTGTGTTCTGATAATTCATCTCAGAGAGTTACAGATTTCCACTCAAGAGGCCGTTCACTAAGACTGTTCTTCTCAAATTTGAAAGTGATATTTAGAATCCCATAGAGGGCTATGGTGAAAAAGGAATTATTTTCCGTTAAAAACTGGAAAGACGCTTTCTGAGAAACTGCTTTGTGTTCTGTTAATTCATCTGACAGAGTTACAACATTTCCCTCTAAAAGCCTTTCGCTAAGACTGTTCTTGTGGAATTTGCAAAGTGATATTTGGAAGCCCATAGTGGACTACGGTGAAAAAGGAAATGTCCTCAGATAAAAACTGGAAAGAAGCTTTCTGTGAAACTGCTTTGTGTTCTATTAATTCATCTCACTGTGTGACAGCTTTCCCCTCAAGAAGCCGTTCCCTAAGACTGTTCTTGTGTAATTTGCAACGTGATATTTGGAATCCCAGAGAGATATGGGGAAAACGGAAATATCTTCCGTTAAACACTGGAAAGAAGCTTTCTGAGGAACTGCTTTGTGTTCTGTTAATTCATCTCACAGAGTTACAGCTTTCCCTGAAAAAATCCTTTCGCTAAGAGTGTTCTTGTGGAATTTGCAAAGTGATATTTGGAAGCCCGTACAAGGCTATGGTGAAAAAGGAAATATCTTCAGTTAAAAATTGGATAGAAGCTTTCTGAGAAATTGCTTTGTGTTCTCTTAATTCATCTCACAGAGTTACAGCTTTCCCCTCAAGAAGCCGTTCACTAGGACTATTCTTGTGAAATTTTCAAACTGATATTTGGAAACCCTTACAGAGATATGGTGAAAAAGGAAATATCTTCCGTTAAAAACTGGAAAGAAGCTTTCTGAGAAACTGCCGTGAGTTCTGTTCATACATCTCACCGAGTTACAGCTTTCCTCTCAAGAAACCTTTCTCTAAGGCTGTTCTTGTGGAATTTGCAAAGTGATATTTGGAAGCCCATAGTGGGCTATGGTGAAAAAGGAAAAATCTTCGGGTAAAAACTGGAAATAAGCTTTCTGAGAAACTGCTTTGTGTTCTGTTAATTCATCTCACAGAGTTACAACTTTCCCCTCAAGAAGCCGTTCACTAAGACTTTTCTTGTGGAATTTGCAAAGTGATATTTGGAGTCCCATTGAAGGCTATGGTGAAAAAGAAAACATCCTAAGATAAAAACTGAAATGAAGCTTTCTGTGAAACTGCATTGTGTTCTGTAAATTCATCTCACAGAGTTAGAGATTTCCCCTCAAGAAGTCGTTCACTAAGACTGTTCTTGTGAAACTTGCAAAATGATATTTGGAAGCCCATAGAGGGCTATTGTGAAAATGGAAATATCCTAAGATAAAAACCGAAAAGAAACTGTCTGAGAAACTGCTTTGTGTTGTGTTAGTTTATCTCACAGAGTTACAGCTTTCCCCTCAAGAAGTCGTTCACCAAGACTGTTCTTGTGAAATTTGCAAAGTGATATTTGGAAGCTCATAGAAGGCTATGGTGAAAATGAAAATATCTTCCGTTAAAAACTGGAAAGAAGCATTCTGAGAAACTGCCGTGTGTTCTGTTAATACATCTCACCGAGTTACAGCTTTCCCCTCAAGAACCCTCTCGCTAAGACTGTTCTTGTGGAATTTGCAAAGTGATATTTGGAAGCCCTTAGAGGGCTATGGTTAAAAAGGAAATATCCACCGTTAAAAACTGGAAAGAAGATTGCTGAGAAACTGCTTTGTGTTCTGTTAATTCATCTCACAGAATTACAGCTTTTCCCTCAGAAGCCTTTCGCTAAGATTGTTCTTGTAGAACTTGCAAAGTGATATTTGGAAGCCCATATAGGGCTATGGTGAAAAAGGAAATATCCTCCGTTAAAAACTGCAAAGAAGCTTTCTGAGAAACTGCTTTATGTTCTGTTAATTCATCTCACAGAATTACAGTTTACCCTCCAGCAGCCGTTCACTGAGCCTGTTCTTGTGGAATTTGCAATGCGATATTGGAAGCCCATAGAGGGTTATGGTGAAAAAGGATATATCCTAAGATAAAAACCGAAAAGAAGCTTTCTGAGAAACTGCTTTATGTTCTGTTAATTCATCTCACAGAATTACAGTTTACCCTCCAGCAGCCGTTCACTGAGCCTGTTCTTGTGGAATTTGCAATGCGATATTGGAAGCCCATAGAGGGTTATGGCGAAAAAGGATATATCCTAAGATAAAAACCGAAAAGAAGCTTTCTGAGAAAATGCATTGTGTCCTCTTAATTCATCTCACAGAGTTACAGCTTTCCCCTCAAGAAGCCATTCACTACGACTGTTCCTGTGGAATTTGCAAGGTGATAGTTGAAAGCCCATACAGGGCTACGGAGAAAATGGAAATATGTTGCGTTAAATACTGGAATCTTTCTAGGAAACTGCTTTGTGTTCTCTTAATTCATCTCACAGAGTTACAGCTTTCCCCTCAAGAAGCCTTTCGCTAAGACTGTTCATGTGGAATTTGCAAAGTGATATTTGGAATCCCATAGAGGACTATGGTGAAAAAGGAAATATCCTAAGGTAAAAACTGAAAAGTAGGTTTCTGAGAAAATGTTTTGTGTTATGTTAATTCATCTTACAGAGTTACAGTTTTACCCTCAAGAAGCCTTTCTCTAAGACTGCTCTTCTGGAATTTGCAAAGTGATATTTGGAAGCCCATAGTGGGCTTTGCTGTAAAAGGAAATATCCTAAGATAAAAAACGAAAAGAAGGTTTCTGAGAAACCGCTTTGTGTTCTGTTAGTTCATCTCACAGAGTTACAGCTTTCCCATCGAGAATCCTTTCGCTAAGACTGTTCTTGTGGAATTTGCAAATATTTTTGGAAGCTCATAGAGGGCTATGCTGAAAAAGGAAATATCCTAAGATAAAAACTGAAAAGAAGCTTTCTGAGAAACTGCTTTGTGTTCTGTTAATTCATCTCAGGGAGTTACGGCTTTCCCTTCAAGAAGTCTTTCACAAAGACTGTTCTTGTGTAATTTGCAAAGTGATATTTGGAAGGCCACAGAGGGCTATGTTGAAAAAGGAAAAATAGTAAGATTAAATCCGAAAAGAAACTTTTTGAGAAACTGCTTTGTGTTCTGATAATTCATCTCAGAGAGTTACAGATTTCCACTCAAGAGGCCGTTCACTAAGACTGTTCTTCTCAAATTTGAAAGTGATATTTAGAATCCCATAGAGGGCTATGGTGAAAAAGGAATTATTTTCCGTTAAAAACTGGAAAGACGCTTTCTGAGAAACTGCTTAGTGTTCTGTTAATTCATCTGACAGAGTTACAACAGTTCCCTCTAAAAGCCTTTCGCTAAGACTGTTCTTGTGGAATTTGCAAAGTGATATTTGGAAGCCCATAGTGGACTACGGTGAAAAAGGAAATGTCCTCAGATAAAAACTGGAAAGAAGCTTTCTGTGAAACTGCTTTGTGTTCTATTAATTCATCTCACTGTGTGACAGCTTTCCCCTCAAGAAGCCGTTCCCTAAGACTGTTCTTGTGTAATTTGCAACGTGATATTTGGAATCCCAGAGAGATATGGGGAAAACGGAAATATCTTCCGTTAAAAACTGGAAAGAAGCTTTCTGAGGAACTGCTTTGTGTTCTGTTAATTCATCTCACAGAGTTACAGCTTTCCCTGAAAAAATCCTTTCGCTAAGAGTGTTCTTGTGGAATTTGCAAAGTGATATTTGGAAGCCCGTACAAGGCTATGGTGAAAAAGGAAATATCTTCAGTTAAAAATTGGATAGAAGCTTTCTGAGAAATTGCTTTGTGTTCTCTTAATTCATCTCACAGAGTTACAGCTTTCCCCTCAAGAAGCCATTCACTAGGACTATTCTTGTGAAATTTTCAAACTGATATTTGGAAACCCTTACAGAGATATGGTGAAAAAGGAAATATCTTCCGTTAAAAACTGGAAAGAAGCTTTCCGAGAAACTGCCGTGAGTTCTGTTCATACATCTCACCGAGTTACAGCTTTCCTCTCAAGAAACCTTTCTCTAAGGCTGTTCTTGTGGAATTTGCAAAGTGATATTTGGAAGCCCATAGTGGGCTATGGTGAAAAAGGAAAAATCTTCGGGTAAAAACTGGAAATAAGCTTTCTGAGAAACTGCTTTGTGTTCTGTTAATTCATCTCACAGAGTTACAACTTTCCCCTCAAGAAGCCGTTCACTAAGACTTTTCTTGTGGAATTTGCAAAGTGATATTTGGAGTCCCATTGAAGGCTATGGTGAAAAAGAAAACATCCTAAGATAAAAACTGAAATGAAGCTTTCTGTGAAACTGCATTGTGTTCTGTAAATTCATCTCACAGAGTTAGAGATTTCCCCTCAAGAAGTCGTTCACTAAGACTGTTCTTGTGAAACTTGCAAAATGATATTTGGAAGCCCATAGAGGGCTATTGTGAAAATGGAAATATCCTAAGATAAAAACCGAAAAGAAACTGTCTGAGAAACTGCTTTGTGTTGTGTTAGTTTATCTCACAGAGTTACAGCTTTCCCCTCAAGAAGTCGTTCACCAAGACTGTTCTTGTGAAATTTGCAAAGTGATATTTGGAAGCTCATAGAAGGCTATGGTGAAAATGAAAATATCTTCCGTTAAAAACTGGAAAGAAGCATTCTGAGAAACTGCCGTGTGTTCTGTTAATACATCTCACCGAGTTACAGCTTTCCCCTCAAGAACCCTCTCGCTAAGAATGTTCTTGTGGAATTTGCAAAGTGATATTTGGAAGCCCTTAGAGGGCTATGGTTAAAAAGGAAATATCCACCGTTAAAAACTGGAAAGAAGATTGCTGAGAAACTGCTTTGTGTTCTGTTAATTCATCTCACAGAATTACAGCTTTTCCCTCAGAAGCCTTTCGCTAAGATTGTTCTTGTAGAACTTGCAAACTGATATTTGGAAGCCCATATAGGGCTACGGTGAAAAAGGAAATATCCTCCGTTAAAAACTGCAAAGAAGCTTTCTGAGAAACTGCTTTATGTTCTGTTAATTCATCTCACAGAATTACAGTTTACCCTCCAGCAGCCGTTCACTGAGCCTGTTCTTGTGGAATTTGCAATGCGATATTGGAAGCCCATAGAGGGTTATGGCAAAAAAGGATATATCCTAAGATAAAACCGAAAAGAAGCTTTCTGAGAAAATGCATTGTGTCCTCTTAATTCATCTCACAGAGTTACAGCTTTCCCCTCAAGAAGCCATTCACTAAGACTGTTCCTGTGGAATTTGCAAGGTGATAGTTGAAAGCCCATACAGGGCTACGGAGAAAATGGAAATATGTTGCGTTAAATACTGGAAAGAATCTTTCTAGGAAACTGCTTTGTGTTCTCTTAATTCATCTCACAGAGTTACAGCTTTCCCCTCAAGAAGCCTTTCGCTAAGACTGTTCATGTGGAATTTGCAAAGTGATATTTGGAATCCCATAGAGGACTATGGTGAAAAAGGAAATATCCTAAGGTAAAAACTGAAAAGTAGGTTTCTGAGAAAATGTTTTGTGTTATGTTAATTCATCTTACAGAGTTACAGTTTTACCCTCAAGAAGCCTTTCTCTAAGACTGTTCTTCTGGAATTTGCAAAGTGATATTTGGAAGCCCATAGTGGGCTTTGCTGTAAAAGGAAATATCCTAAGATAAAAAACGAAAAGAAGGTTTCTGAGAAACCGCTTTGTGTTCTGTTAGTTCATCTCACAGAGTTACAGCTTTCCCATCGAGAATCCTTTCGCTAAGACTGTTCTTGTGGAATTTGCAAATATTTTTGGAAGCTCATAGAGGGCTATGCTGAAAAAGGAAATATCCTAAGATAAAAACTGAAAAGAAGCTTTCTGAGAAACTGCTTTGTGTTCTGTTAATTCATCTCAGGGAGTTACGGCTTTCCCTTCAAGAAGTCTTTCACAAAGACTGTTCTTGTGTAATTTGCAAAGTGATTTTTGGAAGGCCACAGAGGGCTATGTTGAAAAAGGAAAAATAGTAAGATTAAATCCGAAAAGAAACTGCTTTGTGTTCTGATAATTCATCTCAGAGAGTTACAGATTTCCACTCAAGAGGCCGTTCACTAAGACTGTTCTTCTCAAATTTGAAAGTGATATTTAGAATCCCATAGAGGGCTATGGTGAAAAAGGAATTATTTTCCGTTAAAAACTGGAAAGACGCTTTCTGAGAAACTGCTTTGTGTTCTGTTAATTCATCTGACAGAGTTACAACATTTCCCTCAGGAAGCCTTTCGCTAAGGCTGTTGTTGTCGAATGTGCAAAGTGATATTTGGAAGCCCATAGAGGACTATGGTGAAAAAGGAAATATCTTGAGTTAAAAAGCGGAAAGAATCTTTCTGAGAAACTCCCTTTTGTTCTGTTAATTCACCTCACAGAGTTACAGCTTTCCCCTCAATAATTCTTTCGCTAAGACTGTTCTTGTGGAATTTGCAAAGTGAGATTTGGAAGCCCATAGAGGGCTATGGTGAAAAAGGAAATATCGTAAGATAAAAACTGAAAAGAAGCTTTCTGAGAAACTGCTTTGTGTTCTGTGAATTCATCTCACATAGTTACAACATTTCCCTCTAAAACCCTTTCGCTAAGACTGTTCTTGTTGAATTTGCAAAGCGATATTTGGAAGCCCATAGAAGAATATGTTGAAAAAGGAAATATCTTCCGTTAGAAACTGAAAAGAAGCTTGTTGAAAAACTGCTTTGTGTTCTGTTAATTCATCTCACAGAGTTACAACTTTCCCCTCAGGAAATCTTTCGCTTACACTGTTCTTGTGAAATTTGCAAAGTGATATTTGGAATCCCACAGAGGGCTATGGAATAATAGGAAATATCCTCCGTTAAAAACTGGAAAGAAGCTTTCTGAGAAACTGCTTTGTGTTGTGTTAGTTTATCTCACAGAGTTACAGCTTTCCCCTCAAGAAGTCGTTCACTAAGACTTTTCTTGTGGAATTTGCAAAGCGATATTTGGAAGCCCATAGAAGGCTATGGTGAAAATGGAAATATCCTAAGATAAAAACCGAAAAGAAGCTGTCTGAGAAACTGCTCTGTGTTGTGTTAGTTTATCTCACAGAGTTACAGCTTTCCCCTCAAGAAATCGTTCACTAAGACTGTTCTTGTGGAATTTGCAAAGTGATATTTGGAAACCCATAGAGGGCTATGTTGAAAAAGGAAACATCGTAAGATAAAAACTGAAAAGAAGCTTTGTGAGAAATTGCTTTGTGTTCTGTTAATTCGTCTCACAAAGTTACAGCTTTCCCCTCAAGAAGCCTTTCGCTAAGACTGTTCTTGGGGAATTTGCAAAGCGATATTTGGAAACCTATAGAGGGCTAAGGTGAAAAAGGAAATATCTTCCGTTAAAAACTGGAAAGAAGATTTCTGAGAAACTGCTTTGTGTTCTGTTAATGCATCTCACAGGGTTACAGCTTTCCCCTCCAGACACCTTTCGCTAACACTGTTCTTGTGGAATTTGCAAAGTGATATTTGGAAGCCCAGAGAGAACTATGGTGAAAAAGGAAATATCTTCAGTTAAAAAATGAAAAGAAGCTTTCCGAGAAACTGCTTTGTGTTCTGTTAATTCATCTCAAAGAGTTACAGCATTCCCCTCCAGACACCTTTCGCTAACACTGTAATTGTGAAATTTGCAAAGTGATATTTGGAAGCCCAGAGAGAATTATGGTGAAAAAGGAAATACCTTCAGTTTAAAAATGAAAAGAAGCTTTCCGAGAAACTGCTTTGTGTTCTGTTAATTCATCTCAAAGAGTTACAGCTTTCCCCTCAAGAAGCCTTCCACTAAGACTGTTTTTGAGGAATTTCCAAAGTGATATGTGGAAGCCCATAGAAGGCTATTGTGAAAACGGAAATATCCTAAGATACTAACCGAAAAGAAGCTGTCTAAAAAACTGCTTTGTGTTCTGTTAGTTCATCGCACAGAGCTACAGATTTCCTCTCAAGAAGACGTTCACTAAGACAGTTTTGTGAAATTTGGAAAGTGATATTTGGATACCCATAGTGGACTATGGTGAAAAAGGAAATATCTTCCGTTAAAAACTGGAAAGAACCATTCTGAGAAAATGCGGTGTGTTCTGTTAGTACATATGACCGAGTTACAGCTTTCCTCTCAAGAAGCCTTTCGCTAAGACTGTTCTTGTGGGATTTCCAAAGTGATATTTGGAAGCCCATAGAGGGCTATAGTGAAAAAGGAATTATCTTCAGTTAAATACTGGAAAGAAGCTTTCTGAGAGACTGCTTTGTGTTCTGTTAATTCATCTCACAGAGTTACAGCTTCCCCCTCAAGAAACCTTTCGCTAAGACTGTTCTTGTGGAATTTTCAAAGTGATATTTGGAAGCCCATAGAGGACTATGGTGAAAAACGAAACATCTTCCGTTAAAAACTGGAAAGAAGATTTGTGAGAAACTGCTTTTTATTCTGTTAATTCATCTCACAGAGTTACAGATTTCCCCTCCAGAAGCCTTTCGCTAAGACTGTTCTAGTGGAATTTGCAAAGTGATATTTGGAAGCCCATGGAGGGCTATGGTGAAAAGGCTAATAACTTCCGTTAAGAACTGGAAAGAAGCTTTCTAAGAAACTGCCGTGTGTTCTGTTAATACATCTCACCGAGTTACAGCTCTACCCTCAAGAAGCCTTTCTATAAAAATGTTCTTGTGGAATTTGCAATGTGATACTTGGAAGCCCATAGAGGGCTATTTTGAAAATGGAAATACCCTAAGATAAAAACCGAAAAGAAGCTGTCAGAGAAACTGCTTTGTGTTGTGTTAGTTCATCTCACTGTGTTACAGCTTTCCCCTCAAGAAGCCCTTCACTAAGACTGTTCTTGTGAAATTTGCAAACTGATATTTGTAATCCCTTAGAGAGCTATGGTGAAAAAGGAAATATATTCCCTTAAAAACTGGAAATAAGCTTTCTGAGAAACTGCCATGTGTTCTCTTAATGCACCTCACCGAGTTACAGCTTTCCCCTCAAGAAGACTTTCGCTAAGACTGTTGTTGTGGGATTTGCAAAGTGATATTTGGAAGTCCATAGAGGTCTATTGTGAAAAAGGAAATTTCTTCCGTTAAAAACTGGAAAGAAGATTTCTGAGAAATTGCTATTTGTTCTGTTAATTCATCTCACAGAGTTACAGCTTCTCCTCCAGAAACCTTTCGCTAAGACTGTTCTTGTGGAATTTGCAAAGTGATATTTGGAAGCCCATAGAAGGCTATTTTGAAAAAGGAATTATCCTAAGATAGAATCTGAAAATAAGCTTTCTGAAAATCTGCTTTGTGTTCTGTTAATTCATCTCACAGAGTTACAGCTTTCCCCTCAAAAAGGCTTTCGGTAAGCCTGTTCTTGTGTAATTTGCAATGTGATATTTTGAAGCCCATAGAAGGCTATGGTGAAAAAGGAAATATCTTCCGTTAAAAACTGGAAGGAATATTTCTGAGAAACTACTTTGTGTTCTGTTAATTCATCTCACAGAGTTACAGGTTTCCCCTCTAGAAGCCTTTCGGTAAGACTGTTTTTTGTTATTTCCAAAGTGATATTTGGAATCCCATAGAGGGTTATGGTGAAAAAGAAATATCTTCCGTTAAAAACTGGAAAGAAGCTTTCTAAGAAACTGCCGTGTGTTCTGGTTATACATCTCACCGAGATACTGCTTTCCTCTCAAATAGCCCTTCGCTGAGACTGTTCTTGTGGGATTTGCAAAGTGATATTTGGAAGCCCATAGAGTGCTGTGGTGAAAAGGAAATATCTTCAGTTAAAAACTTGAAAGAAACTTTCTGAGAAACTGCTTTGTGTTCTGTTAATTCATCTCACAGAGTTACAGCTTTCCCCTCAAGAAACGTTTCGCTAAGACTGTTCTTGTGGAATCTGCAAAGTCATGTTTGGAAGCACATATAGCTCTAAGGTGATAAAGGAAATTTCTTCCGTTAAAAACTGGAAAGAAGATTTCTGAGAAACTGCTTTGTGTTCTGTTAATTTATCACACAGAGTTACAGCTTTCCTCTCCAGAAGCCTTTTGCAAGCCCTTAGAGGGCCATGTTGAAAAAGGAAATATCTTCCGTTAAAAACCGAAAAGAAGCTTTCTGAGAAACTTCTTTCTGTTTTGTTAGTTCATATCACAGAGTTACAGCTTTCCCCTCAAGAAGTCGTTCACTAAGACTATTCCTGTGAAATATTCAAAGTGATATTTATAAAGCCATAGAGGGCTATGGTGAAAAAGGAAATATCCTAAGACAGAAACTGAAAAGAAGGTTTCTGAGAAACTGTTTTGTGTTCTGTTAATACATCTCACAGATTTACATCTTTTCCCTCAAGAAGCCTTTCGCGAAGACTGTTCTTGTGGAATATGTAAAGTGATATTTGGAAGCCCGTACAAGGCTATGGTGAAAAAGGAAATATCTTCAGTTAAAAATTGGATAGAAGCTTTCTGAGAAATTGCTTTGTGTTCTCTTAATTCATCTCACAGAGTTACAGCTTTCCCCTCAAGAAGCCGTTCACTAGGACTATTCTTGTGAAATTTTCAAACTGATATTTGGAAACCCTTACAGAGATATGGTGAAAAAGGAAATATCTTCCGTTAAAAACTGGAAAGAAGCTTTCTGAGAAACTGCCGTGAGTTCTGTTCATACATCTCACCGAGTTACAGCTTTCCTCTCAAGAAACCTTTCTCTAAGGCTGTTCTTGTGGAATTTGCAAAGTGATATTTGGAAGCCCATAGTGGGCTATGGTGAAAAAGGAAAAATCTTCGGGTAAAAACTGGAAATAAGCTTTCTGAGAAACTGCTTTGTGTTCTGTTAATTCATCTCACAGAGTTACAACTTTCCCCTCAAGAAGCCGTTCACTAAGACTTTTCTTGTGGAATTTGCAAAGTGATATTTGGAGTCCCATTGAAGGCTATGGTGAAAAAGAAAACATCCTAAGATAAAAACTGAAATGAAGCTTTCTGTGAAACTGCATTGTGTTCTGTAAATTCATCTCACAGAGTTAGAGATTTCCCCTCAAGAAGTCGTTCACTAAGACTGTTCTTGTGAAACTTGCAAAATGATATTTGGAAGCCCATAGAGGGCTATTGTGAAAATGGAAATATCCTAAGATAAAAACCGAAAAGAAACTGTCTGAGAAACTGCTTTGTGTTGTGTTAGTTTATCTCACAGAGTTACAGCTTTCCCCTCAAGAAGTCGTTCACCAAGACTGTTCTTGTGAAATTTGCAAAGTGATATTTGGAAGCTCATAGAAGGCTATGGTGAAAATGAAAATATCTTCCGTTAAAAACTGGAAAGAAGCATTCTGAGAAACTGCCGTGTGTTCTGTTAATACATCTCACCGAGTTACAGCTTTCCCCTCAAGAACCCTCTCGCTAAGAATGTTCTTGTGGAATTTGCAAAGTGATATTTGGAAGCCCTTAGAGGGCTATGGTTAAAAAGGAAATATCCACCGTTAAAAACTGGAAAGAAGATTGCTGAGAAACTGCTTTGTGTTCTGTTAATTCATCTCACAGAATTACAGCTTTTCCCTCAGAAGCCTTTCGCTAAGATTGTTCTTGTAGAACTTGCAAACTGATATTTGGAAGCCCATATAGGGCTACGGTGAAAAAGGAAATATCCTCCGTTAAAAACTGCAAAGAAGCTTTCTGAGAAACTGCTTTATGTTCTGTTAATTCATCTCACAGAATTACAGTTTACCCTCCAGCAGCCGTTCACTGAGCCTGTTCTTGTGGAATTTGCAATGCGATATTGGAAGCCCATAGAGGGTTATGGCAAAAAAGGATATATCCTAAGATAAAACCGAAAAGAAGCTTTCTGAGAAAATGCATTGTGTCCTCTTAATTCATCTCACAGAGTTACAGCTTTCCCCTCAAGAAGCCATTCACTAAGACTGTTCCTGTGGAATTTGCAAGGTGATAGTTGAAAGCCCATACAGGGCTACGGAGAAAATGGAAATATGTTGCGTTAAATACTGGAAAGAATCTTTCTAGGAAACTGCTTTGTGTTCTCTTAATTCATCTCACAGAGTTACAGCTTTCCCCTCAAGAAGCCTTTCGCTAAGACTGTTCATGTGGAATTTGCAAAGTGATATTTGGAATCCCATAGAGGACTATGGTGAAAAAGGAAATATCCTAAGGTAAAAACTGAAAAGTAGGTTTCTGAGAAAATGTTTTGTGTTATGTTAATTCATCTTACAGAGTTACAGTTTTACCCTCAAGAAGCCTTTCTCTAAGACTGTTCTTCTGGAATTTGCAAAGTGATATTTGGAAGCCCATAGTGGGCTTTGCTGTAAAAGGAAATATCCTAAGATAAAAAACGAAAAGAAGGTTTCTGAGAAACCGCTTTGTGTTCTGTTAGTTCATCTCACAGAGTTACAGCTTTCCCATCGAGAATCCTTTCGCTAAGACTGTTCTTGTGGAATTTGCAAATATTTTTGGAAGCTCATAGAGGGCTATGCTGAAAAAGGAAATATCCTAAGATAAAAACTGAAAAGAAGCTTTCTGAGAAACTGCTTTGTGTTCTGTTAATTCATCTCAGGGAGTTACGGCTTTCCCTTCAAGAAGTCTTTCACAAAGACTGTTCTTGTGTAATTTGCAAAGTGATTTTTGGAAGGCCACAGAGGGCTATGTTGAAAAAGGAAAAATAGTAAGATTAAATCCGAAAAGAAACTGCTTTGTGTTCTGATAATTCATCTCAGAGAGTTACAGATTTCCACTCAAGAGGCCGTTCACTAAGACTGTTCTTCTCAAATTTGAAAGTGATATTTAGAATCCCATAGAGGGCTATGGTGAAAAAGGAATTATTTTCCGTTAAAAACTGGAAAGACGCTTTCTGAGAAACTGCTTTGTGTTCTGTTAATTCATCTGACAGAGTTACAACATTTCCCTCAGGAAGCCTTTCGCTAAGGCTGTTGTTGTCGAATGTGCAAAGTGATATTTGGAAGCCCATAGAGGACTATGGTGAAAAAGGAAATATCTTGAGTTAAAAAGCGGAAAGAATCTTTCTGAGAAACTCCCTTTTGTTCTGTTAATTCACCTCACAGAGTTACAGCTTTCCCCTCAATAATTCTTTCGCTAAGACTGTTCTTGTGGAATTTGCAAAGTGAGATTTGGAAGCCCATAGAGGGCTATGGTGAAAAAGGAAATATCGTAAGATAAAAACTGAAAAGAAGCTTTCTGAGAAACTGCTTTGTGTTCTGTGAATTCATCTCACATAGTTACAACATTTCCCTCTAAAACCCTTTCGCTAAGACTGTTCTTGTTGAATTTGCAAAGCGATATTTGGAAGCCCATAGAAGAATATGTTGAAAAAGGAAATATCTTCCGTTAGAAACTGAAAAGAAGCTTGTTGAAAAACTGCTTTGTGTTCTGTTAATTCATCTCACAGAGTTACAACTTTCCCCTCAGGAAATCTTTCGCTTACACTGTTCTTGTGAAATTTGCAAAGTGATATTTGGAATCCCACAGAGGGCTATGGAATAATAGGAAATATCCTCCGTTAAAAACTGGAAAGAAGCTTTCTGAGAAACTGCTTTGTGTTGTGTTAGTTTATCTCACAGAGTTACAGCTTTCCCCTCAAGAAGTCGTTCACTAAGACTTTTCTTGTGGAATTTGCAAAGCGATATTTGGAAGCCCATAGAAGGCTATGGTGAAAATGGAAATATCCTAAGATAAAAACCGAAAAGAAGCTGTCTGAGAAACTGCTCTGTGTTGTGTTAGTTTATCTCACAGAGTTACAGCTTTCCCCTCAAGAAATCGTTCACTAAGACTGTTCTTGTGGAATTTGCAAAGTGATATTTGGAAACCCATAGAGGGCTATGTTGAAAAAGGAAACATCGTAAGATAAAAACTGAAAAGAAGCTTTGTGAGAAATTGCTTTGTGTTCTGTTAATTCGTCTCACAAAGTTACAGCTTTCCCCTCAAGAAGCCTTTCGCTAAGACTGTTCTTGGGGAATTTGCAAAGCGATATTTGGAAACCTATAGAGGGCTAAGGTGAAAAAGGAAATATCTTCCGTTAAAAACTGGAAAGAAGATTTCTGAGAAACTGCTTTGTGTTCTGTTAATGCATCTCACAGGGTTACAGCTTTCCCCTCCAGACACCTTTCGCTAACACTGTTCTTGTGGAATTTGCAAAGTGATATTTGGAAGCCCAGAGAGAACTATGGTGAAAAAGGAAATATCTTCAGTTAAAAAATGAAAAGAAGCTTTCCGAGAAACTGCTTTGTGTTCTGTTAATTCATCTCAAAGAGTTACAGCATTCCCCTCCAGACACCTTTCGCTAACACTGTAATTGTGAAATTTGCAAAGTGATATTTGGAAGCCCAGAGAGAATTATGGTGAAAAAGGAAATACCTTCAGTTTAAAAATGAAAAGAAGCTTTCCGAGAAACTGCTTTGTGTTCTGTTAATTCATCTCAAAGAGTTACAGCTTTCCCCTCAAGAAGCCTTCCACTAAGACTGTTTTTGAGGAATTTCCAAAGTGATATGTGGAAGCCCATAGAAGGCTATTGTGAAAACGGAAATATCCTAAGATACTAACCGAAAAGAAGCTGTCTAAAAAACTGCTTTGTGTTCTGTTAGTTCATCGCACAGAGCTACAGATTTCCTCTCAAGAAGACGTTCACTAAGACAGTTTTGTGAAATTTGGAAAGTGATATTTGGATACCCATAGTGGACTATGGTGAAAAAGGAAATATCTTCCGTTAAAAACTGGAAAGAACCATTCTGAGAAAATGCGGTGTGTTCTGTTAGTACATATGACCGAGTTACAGCTTTCCTCTCAAGAAGCCTTTCGCTAAGACTGTTCTTGTGGGATTTCCAAAGTGATATTTGGAAGCCCATAGAGGGCTATAGTGAAAAAGGAATTATCTTCAGTTAAATACTGGAAAGAAGCTTTCTGAGAGACTGCTTTGTGTTCTGTTAATTCATCTCACAGAGTTACAGCTTCCCCCTCAAGAAACCTTTCGCTAAGACTGTTCTTGTGGAATTTTCAAAGTGATATTTGGAAGCCCATAGAGGACTATGGTGAAAAACGAAACATCTTCCGTTAAAAACTGGAAAGAAGATTTGTGAGAAACTGCTTTTTATTCTGTTAATTCATCTCACAGAGTTACAGATTTCCCCTCCAGAAGCCTTTCGCTAAGACTGTTCTAGTGGAATTTGCAAAGTGATATTTGGAAGCCCATGGAGGGCTATGGTGAAAAGGGTAATAACTTCCGTTAAGAACTGGAAAGAAGCTTTCTAAGAAACTGCCGTGTGTTCTGTTAATACATCTCACCGAGTTACAGCTCTACCCTCAAGAAGCCTTTCTATAAAAATGTTCTTGTGGAATTTGCAATGTGATACTTGGAAGCCCATAGAGGGCTATTTTGAAAATGGAAATACCCTAAGATAAAAACCGAAAAGAAGCTGTCAGAGAAACTGCTTTGTGTTGTGTTAGTTCATCTCACTGTGTTACAGCTTTCCCCTCAAGAAGCCCTTCACTAAGACTGTTCTTGTGAAATTTGCAAACTGATATTTGTAATCCCTTAGAGAGCTATGGTGAAAAAGGAAATATATTCCCTTAAAAACTGGAAATAAGCTTTCTGAGAAACTGCCATGTGTTCTCTTAATGCACCTCACCGAGTTACAGCTTTCCCCTCAAGAAGACTTTCGCTAAGACTGTTGTTGTGGGATTTGCAAAGTGATATTTGGAAGTCCATAGAGGTCTATTGTGAAAAAGGAAATTTCTTCCGTTAAAAACTGGAAAGAAGATTTCTGAGAAATTGCTATTTGTTCTGTTAATTCATCTCACAGAGTTACAGCTTCTCCTCCAGAAGCCTTTCGCTAAGACTGTTCTTGTGGAATTTGCAAAGTGATATTTGGAAGCCCATAGAAGGCTATTTTGAAAAAGGAATTATCCTAAGATAGAATCTGAAAATAAGCTTTCTGAAAATCTGCTTTGTGTTCTGTTAATTCATCTCACAGAGTTACAGCTTTCCCCTCAAAAAGGCTTTCGGTAAGCCTGTTCTTGTGTAATTTGCAATGTGATATTTTGAAGCCCATAGAAGGCTATGGTGAAAAAGGAAATATCTTCCGTTAAAAACTGGAAGGAATATTTCTGAGAAACTACTTTGTGTTCTGTTAATTCATCTCACAGAGTTACAGGTTTCCCCTCTAGAAGCCTTTCGGTAAGACTGTTTTTTGTTATTTCCAAAGTGATATTTGGAATCCCATAGAGGGTTATGGTGAAAAAGAAATATCTTCCGTTAAAAACTGGAAAGAAGCTTTCTAAGAAACTGCCGTGTGTTCTGGTTATACATCTCACCGAGATACTGCTTTCCTCTCAAATAGCCCTTCGCTGAGACTGTTCTTGTGGGATTTGCAAAGTGATATTTGGAAGCCCATAGAGTGCTGTGGTGAAAAGGAAATATCTTCAGTTAAAAACTTGAAAGAAACTTTCTGAGAAACTGCTTTGTGTTCTGTTAATTCATCTCACAGAGTTACAGCTTTCCCCTCAAGAAACGTTTCGCTAAGACTGTTCTTGTGGAATCTGCAAAGTCATGTTTGGAAGCACATAGCGCTCTAAGGTGATAAAGGAAATTTCTTCCGTTAAAAACTGGAAAGAAGATTTCTGAGAAACTGCTTTGTGTTCTGTTAATTTATCACACAGAGTTACAGCTTTCCTCTCCAGAAGCCTTTTGCAAGCCCTTAGAGGGCCATGTTGAAAAAGGAAATATCTTCCGTTAAAAACCGAAAAGAAGCTTTCTGAGAAACTTCTTTCTGTTTTGTTAGTTCATATCACAGAGTTACAGCTTTCCCCTCAAGAAGTCGTTCACTAAGACTATTCCTGTGAAATATTCAAAGTGATATTTATAAAGCCATAGAGGGCTATGGTGAAAAAGGAAATATCCTAAGACAGAAACTGAAAAGAAGGTTTCTGAGAAACTGTTTTGTGTTCTGTTAATACATCTCACAGATTTACATCTTTTCCCTCAAGAAGCCTTTCGCGAAGACTGTTCTTGTGGAATATGTAAAGTGATATTTGGAAGCCCGTACAAGGCTATGGTGAAAAAGGAAATATCTTCAGTTAAAAATTGGATAGAAGCTTTCTGAGAAATTGCTTTGTGTTCTCTTAATTCATCTCACAGAGTTACAGCTTTCCCCTCAAGAAGCCGTTCACTAGGACTATTCTTGTGAAATTTTCAAACTGATATTTGGAAACCCTTACAGAGATATGGTGAAAAAGGAAATATCTTCCGTTAAAAACTGGAAAGAAGCTTTCCGAGAAACTGCCGTGAGTTCTGTTCATACATCTCACCGAGTTACAGCTTTCCTCTCAAGAAACCTTTCTCTAAGGCTGTTCTTGTGGAATTTGCAAAGTGATATTTGGAAGCCCATAGTGGGCTATGGTGAAAAAGGAAAAATCTTCGGGTAAAAACTGGAAATAAGCTTTCTGAGAAACTGCTTTGTGTTCTGTTAATTCATCTCACAGAGTTACAACTTTCCCCTCAAGAAGCCGTTCACTAAGACTTTTCTTGTGGAATTTGCAAAGTGATATTTGGAGTCCCTTTGAAGGCTATGGTGAAAAAGAAAACATCCCAAGATAAAAACTGAAATGAAGCTTTCTGTGAAACTGCATTGTGTTCTGTAAATTCATCTCACAGAGTTAGAGATTTCCCCTCAAGAAGTCGTTCACTAAGACTGTTCTTGTGAAACTTGCAAAATGATATTTGGAAGCCCATAGAGGGCTATTGTGAAAATGGAAATATCCTAAGATAAAAACCGAAAAGAAACTGTCTGAGAAACTGCTTTGTGTTGTGTTAGTTTATCTCACAGAGTTACAGCTTTCCCCTCAAGAAGTCGTTCACCAAGACTGTTCTTGTGAAATTTGCAAAGTGATATTTGGAAGCTCATAGAAGGCTATGGTGAAAATGAAAATATCTTCCGTTAAAAACTGGAAAGAAGCATTCTGAGAAACTGCCGTGTGTTCTGTTAATACATCTCACCGAGTTACAGCTTTCCCCTCAAGAACCCTCTCGCTAAGACTGTTCTTGTGGAATTTGCAAAGTGATATTTGGAAGCCCTTAGAGGGCTATGGTTAAAAAGGAAATATCCACCGTTAAAAACTGGAAAGAAGATTGCTGAGAAACTGCTTTGTGTTCTGTTAATTCATCTCACAGAATTACAGCTTTTCCCTCAGAAGCCTTTCGCTAAGATTGTTCTTTTAGAACTTGCAAAGTGATATTTGGAAGCCCATATAGGGCTACGGTGAAAAAGGAAATATCCTCCGTTAAAAACTGCAAAGAAGCTTTCTGAGAAACTGCTTTATGTTCTGTTAATTCATCTCACAGAATTACAGTTTACCCTCCAGCAGCCGTTCACTGAGCCTGTTCTTGTGGAATTTGCAATGCGATATTGGAAGCCCATAGAGGGTTATGGTGAAAAAGGATATATCCTAAGATAAATCCGAAAAGAAGCTTTCTGAGAAAATGCATTGTCTCCTCTTAATTCATCTCACAGAGTTACAGCTTTCCCCTCAAGAAGCCATTCACTAAGACTGTTCCTGTGGAATTTGCAAGGTGATAGTTGAAAGCCCATACAGGGCTACGGAGAAAATGGAAATATGTTGCGTTAAATACTGGAAAGAATCTTTCTAGGAAACTGCTTTGTGTTCTCTTAATTCATCTCACAGAGTTACAGCTTTCCCCTCAAGAAGCCTTTCGCTAAGACTGTTCATGTGGAATTTGCAAAGTGATATTTGGAATCCCATAGAGGACTATGGTGAAAAAGGAAATATCCTAAGGTAAAAACTGAAAAGTAGGTTTCTGAGAAAATGTTTTGTGTTATGTTAATTCATCTTACAGAGTTACAGTTTTACCCTCAAGAAGCCTTTCTCTAAGACTGTTCTTCTGGAATTTGCAAAGTGATATTTGGAAGCCCATAGTGGGCTTTGCTGTAAAAGGAAATATCCTAAGATAAAAAACGAAAAGAAGGTTTCTGAGAAACCGCTTTGTGTTCTGTTAGTTCATCTCACAGAGTTACAGCTTTCCCATCGAGAATCCTTTCGCTAAGACTGTTCTTGTGGAATTTGCAAATATTTTTGGAAGCTCATAGAGGGCTATGCTGAAAAAGGAAATATCCTAAGATAAAAACTGTAAAGAAGCTTTCTGAGAAACTGCTTTGTGTTCTGTTAATTCATCTCAGGGAGTTACGGCTTTCCCTTCAAGAAGTCTTTCACAAAGACTGTTCTTGTGTAATTTGCAAAGTGATTTTTGGAAGGCCACAGAGGGCTATGTTGAAAAAGGAAAAATAGTAAGATTAAATCCGAAAAGAAACTGCTTTGTGTTCTGATAATTCATCTCAGAGAGTTACAGATTTCCACTCAAGAGGCCGTTCACTAAGACTGTTCTTCTCAAATTTGAAAGTGATATTTAGAATCCCATAGAGGGCTATGGTGAAAAAGGAATTATTTTCCGTTAAAAACTGGAAAGACGCTTTCTGAGAAACTGCTTTGTGTTCTGTTAATTCATCTGACAGAGTTACAACATTTCCCTCAGGAAGCCTTTCGCTAAGGCTGTTGTTGTCGAATGTGCAAAGTGATATTTGGAAGCCCATAGAGGACTATGGTGAAAAAGGAAATATCTTGAGTTAAAAAGCGGAAAGAATCTTTCTGAGAAACTCCCTTTTGTTCTGTTAATTCACCTCACAGAGTTACAGCTTTCCCCTCAATAATTCTTTCGCTAAGACTGTTCTTGTGGAATTTGCAAAGTGAGATTTGGAAGCCCATAGAGGGCTATGGTGAAAAAGGAAATATCGTAAGATAAAAACTGAAAAGAAGCTTTCTGAGAAACTGCTTTGTGTTCTGTGAATTCATCTCACATAGTTACAACATTTCCCTCTAAAACCCTTTCGCTAAGACTGTTCTTGTTGAATTTGCAAAGCGATATTTGGAAGCCCATAGAAGAATATGTTGAAAAAGGAAATATCTTCCGTTAGAAACTGAAAAGAAGCTTGTTGAAAAACTGCTTTGTGTTCTGTTAATTCATCTCACAGAGTTACAACTTTCCCCTCAGGAAATCTTTCGCTTACACTGTTCTTGTGAAATTTGCAAAGTGATATTTGGAATCCCACAGAGGGCTATGGAATAATAGGAAATATCCTCCGTTAAAAACTGGAAAGAAGCTTTCTGAGAAACTGCTTTGTGTTGTGTTAGTTTATCTCACAGAGTTACAGCTTTCCCCTCAAGAAGTCGTTCACTAAGACTTTTCTTGTGGAATTTGCAAAGCGATATTTGGAAGCCCATAGAAGGCTATGGTGAAAATGGAAATATCCTAAGATAAAAACCGAAAAGAAGCTGTCTGAGAAACTGCTCTGTGTTGTGTTAGTTTATCTCACAGAGTTACAGCTTTCCCCTCAAGATATCGTTCACTAAGACTGTTCTTGTGGAATTTGCAAAGTGATATTTGGAAACCCATAGAGGGCTATGTTGAAAAAGGAAACATCGTAAGATAAAAACTGAAAAGAAGCTTTGTGAGAAATTGCTTTGTGTTCTGTTAATTCGTCTCACAAAGTTACAGCTTTCCCCTCAAGAAGCCTTTCGCTAAGACTGTTCTTGGGGAATTTGCAAAGCGATATTTGGAAACCTATAGAGGGCTAAGGTGAAAAAGGAAATATCTTCCGTTAAAAACTGGAAAGAAGATTTCTGAGAAACTGCTTTGTGTTCTGTCAATTCAACTCTCAGAGTTACAGCTTTCCCCTCAAGAAGCCTTTTGCTAAGGCTGTTGTTGTGAAATTTTCAAAATGATATTTGGAAGCCCATAGAGGGCTATAGTGAAAAAGGAAATATCTTGCGTTAAAAACTAGAAAAAAGTTTTTTGAGAATCTGCCGTGTGTTATGTTAATACATCTCACCGAGTTAGAGCTTTACCCTCAAGAAGCCTTTCGCTAAGACTGTTCTTGTGGGATTTGCAAAGTGATATTTGGAAGCCCATAGAGGGCTATGGTGAAAAAGGAAATATTCTAAGATAAAAACTGAAAAGAAGCTTTCTCAGAAACTGCTTGGTGTTCTGTTAATTCATCTCACAGGGTTACAGCTTCACCTCCAGAAGCCTTTCGCTAAGACTGTTCTTATGTAATTTGCAAAGTGATATTTGGAAGCCCATACAGGGCTATGGTGAAAAAGGAAATATCTTCAGTTAAAAACTGGAAAGAAGCTTTCTGAGAAACTGCTTTGTGTTCTGCTAATTCTTCTCACAGAATTACAGCTTTCCCCTCAAAAAGCCTTTCGCTAAGGCTGTTCTTGTGGAATTTTCAAAGTGATATTTAGAAGCCCATAAAGGGCTACGGTGAAAAAGGAAATATCTTCCGTTAAAAACTGGAGAGAAGCTTTCTGAGAAGCTGCTATGTGTTCCGTTAATTCATCTCACAGAGTTAAAACTTTCCCCTCAGGAAGCCTTTTGCTAAGACTGTTCTTGTGGAATTTGCAAAGTGATATTTGGAAGCCCTTGGTGACTATGGTGAAAAAGGAAATATCTTCCGTTAAAAACTGGAAAGAAGATTTCTGAGAAACTACTTTGTGTTCTGTTAGTTCATCTCACAGAGTTACAGATTTCCCCTCCAGAAGCCCTTCTCTAGGACTGTTCTTTAGGAATTTGAAAAGTGATATTTGGTAGCACTTTGAGGTCTATTGTAAAAAAGGAAATGTCCTAAGATAAAAACGGAAAAGAGGCTTTCTGAGAAACTGCTTTGTGTTGTGTTAATTCATCTCACAGAGTCACAGCTTTCCCCTCAAGATGCCATTCACTAAGACTGTTCTTGTGGAATTTGCAAAGTGATATTTGGTAGTCCAAAGTGGGCTATGGTGATAAAGGAAATATCTTCAGTTAAAAACTGAAAAGGAACTTTTGTGAAACTGCTTTGTGTTCTGTTAATTCATCTCAAAGAGTAACAGCTTTCCCCTCAAGAAGCCTTTCGCTAAGACTGCTCTTGTGGAATTTGCAAAGTGATATTTAGAAGCCCACAGAGGGCTATGGTGAAAAAGGAAATAGCCTAAGATAAAAACTGAAAACAAGCTTTTTGAGAAGCTGCTTTGTGTTCTGTTAATTCATCTCACAGTTTTCCAGCTTTCCCCTCAAGAAGCCTTTCTCTAAGACTGTTCTTGTGGAATTTGCAAAGAGATATTTGGAAGCCCTTAGAGGGCTATGGTGAAAAATGATATACCTTCAGTTAAAAACTGGAAAGAAGCTTTCTGAGAAACTGCTTTTTGTTCTGTTAATTCATCTCACAGAGTTACAGTTTTCCCCTCAAGATGACTTTCGCTAAGAGTGTTTTTGTGGAATTTGCAAAGTGATATTTGGAAACCCTTGATGGCTATGGTGAAAAAGGAAATATCTTCCATTAAAAACTGGAAAGAAGATTTCTGAGAAACTGCTTTGTGTTCTGTTAATTCGTCTCACAGAGCTGTAGCTTTCCCCTCAGAAAGCCTTTCGCTAAGGCTGTTGTTGTGGAATTTGCAAAGTGATATTTGGAATCCAATAGAGGGCTATGGTGAAAATGGAAATATCCTAAGATAAAAACTGAAAAGAACCTTACTGAGAAACTGCTTTCTCTTCTGTTAGTTCATCTCACAGAGTTACAGCATTCCGCTCAAGGAGCCGTTCACTAAGACTGTTCTTGTGGAATTTGCCAAGTGCCATTTTGAAGCCCTTAGAAGGCTATGGTGAAAAAGTAAATATCCTAAGATAAAAACTGAAAGGAAACTTACTGAGAAACTGCTTTGTTTTCTGTTATTTCAACTCACAGAGTTACAGCTTTACCCTCAAGAAGCCTTTCGCTAAGGCTGCTGTTGTGGTATTTGCAAAGTGATATTTGGAAGCCCTTAGAGGGCTACAGTGAAAAAGGAAATATCTTCAGTTATAAACTGAAAAGAAGCTTTCTGAGAAACTGCTGTGTGTTCTGTTAATTCATCTCAAAGAATTAGAGCTTTCCCATGATGACACCTTCTGCTAAGATTGTTCTTGTGGAATTTGCAAAGTGATAATTAGAAGCCAATGGATGGCTAAGGTGAAAAAGGAAATATCCTAAGATAAAAAACGAGAAGAAACTTTCTGAGAAACTGCTTTGTGTTCTGTTAGTTAATCTCCCAGTGTTACCGCTTTCCCCTCAAGAAGCCACTCCACAAGAAGCCTTTCGTTAAGACAGTTCCTGTGGGATTTGCATAGTGATATTTGGAAGTCCATAGAGGGCTATGGTGAAAAAGGAAATATCCTAAGATGAAAACTGGAAAGAAGATTTCTGAGAAACTGCTTTGTGTTCTGTTAATTTATCTCACAGAATTACAGCTTTGCTCTCCAGAAGCCTTTCGCTAAGACTGTTCTTGTGGAATTTGCAAAGTGATTTTGGAAGCCCATAGAGGGCTATGGTGAAAAAGGAAATATCTTTAGTTAAAAACTGGAAAGAAGCTTTATGAGTAACTCCTTTGTGTTCTGTTTATTCATCTCACCGATTTACAGCTTTCCCCTCAAGAAGCCGTTCACTAAGACTGTTCTTGTGGAATTTGCAAAGTGATATTTGGAAGCCCATAGATGGCTATGGTGAAAAAGGAAATGTCTTCCCTTAAAAACAGGAAAGAAGCTTTCTGAGAAACTGCTTTGTGTTCTGTTAATTCATCCCATGAGTTGCAGCTTTCCCCTCCAGAAGTCTTTGTCTAAGACTGTTCTTGTGGAATTTGCAAGGAGAAATTTCGAAGCCCATAGAGGTCTATGTTGAAAAAGGGAATATCTTCCGTTAAAAACAGAAAAGAAGCTTTCTGAGAAACTGCTTTGTGTTCTGTTAGTTCATCTCACAGAGTTTGAGCTTTCCCCTCAAGAAGCCATTCACTAAGACTCTTCTTGTGCAATTTGCAAATTCATATTTGGTAACCCATAGAGGGCTATGGTGTAAAAGGAAATATCTCCCGTTAAAAAGGGGAAAGAAGCTTTATGAGAAACTGGCGTGTTTTCTTTTAATACATCTCACCGAATTAGAGCTTTCCCCTCCAGAAGTTTTTCGCTAAGACTGTTCTTGTGGAATTTGCAAGGTGATATTTGGAAGACTATAGAGGGCTATGGTGAAAAAGGAAATAGCCTAAGATAAAAACTGAAAAGAAGCTTTCACAGAAACTGCTTTGTGTTCTGTTAATTCATCTCACACAGTTACAGCTTTCCCTTCCAGAAGCCTTTCGCTAAGACTGTTACTGTGGAATTTGCAAAGTGATATTTGGAAGCTCATAGAGGGCAATGATGAAAAAGGAAATATCTTCAGTTAAAAACTGAGAAGAAGCTTTCTGAGAAACTGCCGTGTGTTCTGTTAATTATACATCTGACCGAGTTACAGCTTTCCCCACAAGAAGCCTTCGCTAAGAATGTTTACGTGAGATATTCAAAGTCATATTTGGAAGCCCATAGAGGGCTATGGTGAAAAAGGAAATATCTTCCGTTAAAATCTGGAAAGAAGCTTTCTGAGAAACTGCTTTGTGTTCTATTAATTCATCTCAGAGAGTTACAGCTTCCCCTCAAGAAGCTTTGCACTAAGACTTTTCATGTGGAATTTGCAAAGTTATATTTGGAAGCCCTTACAGGGCTATGGTGAAAAAGGAAATATTCTAAGATAAAAACTGAATAGAAGCCTTCGGAGAAACTGCTTTGTGTTCTGTTAATTCAACTCACAGGGTTACAGCTTTCCCCTCAAGAAGCCTTTCGCTAAGACTGTTCTTGTGTGATTTGAAAAGTGATGTTGGGAAGCCCATCGAGGGCTGTGGTGAAAAAGGAAATTACCTAAGATAAAAACTTAAAGGGAGCTTTCTGAGAAACTGCCTTGTGTTCTGTTAATTCATCTCACAGATTTACAGCTTTCCCCTCAACAAGCCTTTCGCTAAGACTGTTCTTGTGCGATTTGCAAAGTCATATTTGGAAGCCCATAGAGCGGTATGGTGAAAAAGGAAATTTCTTCAGTTAAAAACTGGAAAGAAGGTTTCTGTGAAACTGTTTTGTGTTCTGTTAATTCATCTCACAGAGTTACAGCTTTCCCCTCCAGAATCTTTTCCTTAAGACTATTCTTGTGGAATTTGCAAAGTGATATTTGGAACCCCTAGAGGGCTATGGTGAAAAAGGAAATATCTTCAGTTAAAAACTGGAAAGAAGCTTTCTGAGAAACTGCTTTCTGTTCTGTTAATTTATCTCACAGAGTTACAACTTTCCCCTCCAGAAGCCCTTCGTTAAGACTGTTCTTGTGGAATTTGAAAAGTGATATTTGGAAGCACATAGAGGGCTATGGTGAAAAAGTAAATATCTTCCGCTAAAAACCGAAAAGAAGCTCTTTGAGAAACTGCTTTGTGTTCTGTTAGTTCATCTCACAGAGTTTCAGCTTTCTCCTCAAGAAGCCGTTCACTAAGACTGTTCTTGTGAAATTTGCAAAGTGATAGTTGGAAACCCATAGAGGGCAATGGTGAAAAAGGAAATATCTTCCGTTAAAAACTGGAAAGAAGCTTTCTGAGAATCTGCTTTGTGTTCTGTTAATTCATCTCACAGAGTTACAGCTTGCCCCTCCAGAAGTCTTTTGCTAAGACTGATCTTGTGGAAATTGCATAGTGATATTTGGAAGCCCGTAGAGGGCTATGGTGAAAAAGGATATATCTTACGGTAAAAACTGGAAAGAAGGTTTCTGAGAAACTGCTTTGTGTTCTCTTAATTCATCTCACAGTGTTAAAAACTTCCCCTCCAGAAGCCCTCCGCAAAGACTGTTCTTCTGGAAATTGCAAAGTGATATTTGGAAGCCCATAGAGGGCTATGGTGAAAAAGAAAATATGTTCCGTTAAAAACTGGAAAGAAGATTTCTGAGAAACTGCTTTGTGTTCTCTTAATTCATCTCACAGAGTTACAGCACTTTCCTCCAGAAGCCCTTCGCTAAGACTGTTCTTGTGGAATTTGCAAAGTGATATTTGGAAGCCCATAGAGGGCTTTGGTGAAAAAGGAAATATCTTCAGTTAAAAACTGGCAAGAAACTTTCTGAGAAACACCTTTGTGTTCTGTTAATTCATTCTCACAGAGTTACAGCTTTCCCCTCAAGAAGCATTTCGCTAAGACTGTTCTTGTGGAATTTGCAATGTGATATTTGGAAGCCCATGGAGGGATATGGTGAAAAAGGAAATATCTTCAATTAAAAACTGGAAAGAAGCTTTCTGAGAAACTGCTTTGTTTTCTGTTAATTCATCTCGCAGAGTTACAGCTTTCCCCTCAAGAAGTCTTTCGCTAAGACGGTTCTTGTGGAATTTGCAAAGTGATATTTGGAAGCCATGGGAGGGCTATGGTGTAAAAGGAAATGTCCTCGGATCAAAACTGGAAAGAAGCTTTCGAACAAACTGTTTTGTGTTCTGTTAATTCATCTGACAGAGTTTCAGCTTTCCCCTGAAGAAGCCGTTCGCTAAGACTGTTCTTGTGGAATTTGCAAAGTTATATTTGAAAGCCCGTAGAGGGCTATGGTGAAAAAGGAAATACCTTCAGTTAAAAACTGGAAAGAAACTTTCTGAAAAACTGCTTTGTATTCTGTTAATTCACCTCACAGAGTTTCTGCTTTCCCCTCTAGAAGCCTTTCGCTAAGACTGTTCTTGTGGAATTTGCAAAGTGATATTTGAAAGCCCGTAGAGGGCTATGGTGAAAAAGGAAATACCTTCAGTTAAAAACTGGAAAGAAACTTTCTGAGAAACTGCTTTGTATTCTGTTAATTCACCTCACAGAGTTTCCACTTTCCCCTCCAGAAGCCTTTCACTAAGACTGTTCTTGTGGAATTTGCAAAGTGATATTTGTAAGCCCATAGAAGTCGATGGTGAAAACGTAAATACCCTAAGATAAAAACTGAAAAGAACCTTTCTGAGAAACTGCTTTGTGTTTTGTTAATTCATCTCACAGAGTTACAGGTTTCCCCTCAAGAAGCCTTTCACTAAGACAGTTCTTGTGGAATATGCAAAGTGATATTTGGAAGCTCATAGTGACCTATAGTGAAAAAGGATATATCTTCAGTTAAAAACTGAAAAGAAACTTTCTGAGAAACTGCTTTGTGATATATGACTTCCACTCACTGAGTTACAGCTGTATTTCGTAGAGCTGTTTGGCAGCCTTATTGCTCTGGAATCTGAGAACTGTTATTTCGGATCCCTTTGAAGACTGAAGGGCCAAAGTAAATATCCACCGCTAAAAGTTAGAAAGAAGCTTTCTGAGAAACTTCTTTGTGATCTGCGAATTCATTTCACAGAGTTACAGCTTTCCCCTCAAGAAGCCTTTCGCTAAGATTATTCTTGTGCAATTTGAAAAATGATATTTGGAAGCCAATAGACGGCTATGGTGAAAACGAAATATCCTCAGATAAAAACTGGAAAGAAGCTTTCTGAGAAATTACTTTGTGTTCTTTTAATTCATCTCACAGACTTACAGCTTTCCCCTCTAGAAGTCTTTCGTTAAGACTGTTCTTGTGGAATTTGAAATGTGATATTTGGAAGCCCATAGAGCGCTATGGAGAAAAGGAAATATCTTCATATAAAAACTCTAAAGAACATTCCTGAGAAACTGCTTTGTGTTCTGTTAATTCACCTAACAGAGTTACAACTTTCCCCTCTAGAAGCCTTTCGCTAAGACTGTTCTTGCTGTATTTTCAAAGTGATATTTTGAAGCCCATAGAGGGCTACGGTGAAAAAGGATATAGCTTCAGTTAAAAACTGAAAGAGGCTTTCTGAGAAACGGTTTAGTATTATGTGACTTCCACTCACTTAGTTACAGCTGTATTTCCTAGAGCTGTTTGATAGCCTTATTTCTATGGAATCGGAGAACTGTTATTTTGGATCCCTTTGAAGACTATAGGGCCAAAGGAAATCTTTGCCGCTAAAAGTGAGAAAGAAGCTTTCTGAGAAACTTCTCTGAGATCTGTTAATTCATCTCACAGAGTTACAGCATTCCACTCAAGAAGCCTTTCGCTAGGACTGCTCTTTTTGAATTTGCAAAGTGATATTTCGAAGCCCATAGAAGGCTGTGGTGAAAAGGGAAATGTCTTCAGTTAAAAAATGGAAAGAAGCTTTCTAAGAAACTGCTTTGTGTTCTGTTAATTCATCTCAAAGAGTTACAGCTTTACCCTCAAAAAGACTTTTGCTAAGACTCTTCTTGTGTAATACTCATAGTGATATTTGTAAGCCCTTAGAGGGCTATGGTGAAAAAGGAAATATCCTAAGATAAAAGCTGAAAAGAAGCTTTCTGAGAAACTGCTTTGTGTTCTCTTAATTCACCTCACAGAGTTACAGCTTTCCCCTTAAGAAGCCTTTCGGTAAGACTGTTCTTGTGGAATATGCAGAGTGGTATTTGTAAGCCCATAGAGGGCTATGGTGAAAAAGGAAATATCCTAAGATAAAAACTGAAAAGGACCTTTCTGAGAAACTGCTTTGTGATATGTGACTTCCACTCACTGAGTGAGAGCTATATGTCGTAGAGCTGTTTGCTAACCTTATTTCTGTGTAATCTGAGAAGGGATAATTCGGTTCCCTTTGAAGAATATAGGGCCAAAGGAAATATCCACCATAAAAGTGAGAAAGAAGCTTTCTGAGAAACAGCTTTCTGATCTGTGAATTCATCCCACAGAGTTACAGCTTTCCCCTGAGGAAGCCTTTCGCTATGACTGTTCTTGTGGAATTTGCAAAGTGACATTTCGAAGGCCATAGAGAGCTATGGTGAAAAGGAAATATCTTCGGTTTAAAACGGGAAAGAAGCTTTCTGAGACACTGCGTTGTGTTCTGTTAATTCATCTCACAAAGTTACAGCTTTCCCCTCACGAAGCCTTTCCCTAAGACTGTTCTTGTCGAATTTGGGAAGTGACATTTAGAAGCCTACAGAGGTCTACGGTGAAAAAGGAAATAACCTAAGATAAAAACTGAAAATAAGCTTTCTGAAAAACTGCTTTGTGTTCCCTTAATTCATCTCACAGAGTTACAGCTTTCCTCCCAAGAATCCTTTCTCTAAGACTGTTCTTGTGCAATTTAGAACGTGATATTCAGAAGCCCATAGAGGGCTATGGTGAAAACGGAAATATCCTCCGTTAAAAACTGGAAAGAAGCTTTCCGAGAAACTGCTTTGTGTTCTGTTAATTCATCTCACAGAGTTACAGCTTTCCCCTCAAGAAGCCTTTTGCTAAGACTGTTCTTGTGGAATTTGCAAAGTGATATTTGGAAGCGCGAAGAGGGCGACAGTGAAAAAGGAAATAACTTCAGTTAAAAACTGGAGAGAAGCTTTCTGAGAAACTACTTTGTGTTCTGTTAATTCATCTCACAGAGTTACAGCTTTCCCCTTGAGAAGTCTTTCGCTAAGACTGTTCTTGTGGAATTTGCAAAGTGATATTTGGAAGCCCAGAGAGGGCTATGGTGAAAAATGAAATATCTTCAGTTAAAAACTGGAAAGAATCTTTCTGAGAAACTGCTTTCCATTCTGTCAATTCATTTCACAGACTTACAGCTTTTACCTCAAGAAGCCTTTGGCTAAGACAGTTCTTGCGGAATTTGCAAAGTGATATTTGGAAGCCCATAGAGGGCTTTGCTGAAAAAGGAAATATCTTCCGTTAAAAACTGGAAAGAAGCTTTCTGAGAAACTGCTTTGTGTTCTGTTAATTCATGTCACAGAGTTACAGCTTTCCCCTCAAGAAGCCTTTCGCTAAGACAATTCTTGTGGAATTGCAAAGTGATATTTTGAAGCCAAAAGAGGGCTATGGTGAAAAACGAAATATCTTCAGTTAAAAACACTAAAGAAGCTTTCTGAGGAACTGCTTTGTGTTCTGTTAATTCAGCTCACAGAGTTACAGCTTTCCTTTCATGAAGCCTTTCGCTAAGACTGTTCTTGTGGAATTTGCAAAGTGATATTTGGAAGCCCATAGAGGGCTATGGTGAAAAAGGAAATATCTTCCATTAAAAAGTGGAAAGAATCTTTCTGGGAAACTGCATTGTGTTCTGTTAATTCATCTAACAGAGTTACAGCATTCCCCCAAGAAGCCTTTCGCTAAGACTGTTCTTGTGAAATTTGCAAAGTGATATTTGGAAGCCCATATAGGGCTATGGTGAAAAAGGAAATAACTGCCGTTAAAAACTGGAACGAAGATATCTGAGAAACTGCCTTGTGTTCTGTTAATTCGACTCACAGAGTTACTGCTTTCCCGTCAAGAAGCCTTACCCTAACACTGTTCTTGTGGAATTTGGAAAGTGATATTTAGAAGCCTACAGTGGTCGACGTTGAAAAAGGAAAAAGCCTAATATAAAAACTGAAAGTAAGCTTTCTGAGAAACTGTTTTGTGTTCTGTTAACTCATCTCACAGAGCTATAGCTTTCCACTCAAGAAGCCTTTCGCTAAGACTGTTCTTGTGGAATTTAGAACGTGATATTTAGAAGCCCATAGAGGGCTATGGTGAAAAAGGAAATATCCTCCGTTAAAAACTGGAAAGAAGCTTTCTGAGAAACTGCTTTTTGTTCCGTTAATTCATCTCACAGTGTTACAGCTTTCCCCTCAAGAAGCTTTTCGCTAAGACTGTTCTTGTGGGATTTGCAAAGTGATATTTGGAAGCCCAGAGAGGGCTATGGTGAAAAAGGAAACATCGTAAGATAAAAACTGAAAAGAAACTTTGTGAGAAATTGCTTTGTGTTCTGTTAATTCGTCTCACAGAGCTATAGCTTTCCCCTCAAGAAGCCTTTCCCTAAGACTGTTCTTCTGGAATTTGCAAAGTGACATTTAGAAACCCGTAGAGGGCTTTGGAGAAAAAGGTAATATCTTCCATTAAAAATCGGAAAGAATCTTTCTGAGAAACTTCTTTGTGTTCTGTTATTTCATCTCACAGAGTTACAGCTATCCCCTCGAGAAGCCATTCATTAAGAATGTTCTTGTGGAATTTGCAAAGTGATATTTGGAAGAACATAGAGGGCTATGTTGGAAAAGGAAATATCCTATGATAAAAACCGAAAAGAAACTTTCTGAGAAACTGTGTTGTGTTCTCTTAACTCATCTCACGGAGTTATACCTTTCTCCTCAAGAAGTCGATCACTAAGACTATTCTTGTGGAGTTTGCAAAGTGATATTTGGAAGTTCATAGAGGGCTATGGGGAAAAAGGAAATATCTTCAGTTAAAAACTGGATAGAAGCTTTCTGAGAAGTTACTTTGTGTTCTGTTAATTCATCTCACAGAGTTACAGCTTTCCCCTTAAGAAGCCTTTCCCTAAGGCTGTTCTTGTGGAATTTGGAAGGTGATATTTAGAAGCCCATAGAGGTCTATGGTGAAAAAGGAAATAGCCTGAGATAAAAACTGAAAATAAGCTTTCGGAGAAACTGCTTTGTGTTCTGTTAATTCATCTCACAGTGTTACAGCTTTCCCCTCAAGTAGTCTTTCACTAGGACTGTTCTTGTGTCATTTCGAAAGTGGTATTTAGAAGGCCATAGAGGGCTATGGTGAATAAGGAAATATTTTCCGTTATAAAATGGATAGAAGCTTTCTGAGAAAGTGCTTTGTGTCCTGTTAATTTATCTCACAGAGTTACAGCTTTCTCCTCAAGAAGTCTTTCGCTAAGACTGTTCTTGTGGAATTTGCAAAGTGATTTTAGAAGCCCCTAGAGGGTTATGGCAAATAGGAAATATTCTAAAATAAAAACTGAAAAGAAGCTTTCTGAGAAACTGCTTTATCTTCTCTTAATTCATCTCACAGAGTTATAGCTTTCCCCTCAAGAAGCCGTTCACTACGATTATTCCTGTGGAAATTTCAAGGTGATATTTGGAAGCTCATAGAGGGCTATGATGAAAAAGGAAATATCTTCCGTTAAAAACTGGAAAGAATGTTTTTTAGAAACTGCTTTGTGTTCTGTTTATTCATCTCACAGATTTACATCTTTCCCCTCAAGATGCCTTTCGCTAAGACTGTTCTTGTGGAATTTGCAAAGTGGTATTTGGAAGCCCATAGAGGGCTACGGTGAAAATAGAAATATCCTAAGATAAAAACCGAAAAGAAACTTTCTCAGAAACTGCTTTGTGTTCTGGTAATTCATCTCACAGAGTTACACCTTTCTCCTCAAGAAGCCTTCTCTAACACTGTTCTTGTGGAATTTGAAAAGTGATATTTCGAAGCCCATGGGGGCTGTGGTGAAAAAGGAAATATCTTTTGTTAAAAACTGGAAACAAGATTTCTGAGAAACTGCTTTGTGTTCTGTTAATTCATCTCACAGAGTTACACCTTTCCCGTCATGAAGCCGTTCACTAAGACTGTTCTTGTGGATTTTGCAAAGTGATATTTGGATGCCCGTAGAGGGCTATGGTGAAAAAGGAAATATCCTAAGATAAAAACTGCAAAGAAGGTTTCTGAGAAACTACTTTGAGTTCTGTTATATCATCTCAAATAGTTACAGCTTTCCCCTCAAGAAGCCATTTGCTAAGACTGTTCTTGTGGAATTTGCAAAGTGATATTTGGAAGCCCATAGAGGGCTATGGTGAAAAAGGAAATAACTTCCGTGAAAAACTGCAAAGAAGCTTTCTGAGAAACTGCTTTCTGTTCTGTTAATTCATCTCACAGACTTACGGATTTCACCTCAAGAAGCCTTTCGCTAAGTCTGTTCTTGTGGAATTGGCAAGGTGATATTTGGAAGCCCATAGAAGGCTATTGAATAAGGAAATATCTTTAGTTAAAAACTGGAAAGAAGCTTTCTGAGAATCTGCTTTGTGTTCTGTTAATTCATCTCACAGAATTACAGCTTTCCCCTCAAGAAACCTTTTGCTAAGACTGTTCTTGTGGAATTTGCAAAGTGATATTTGGAAACCCATAGAGGGCTATGATTAAAAAGGAAGTATCTTCCTTTAAAAACCGAGAGAAGCTTTCTGAGAAATTGCTTTGTGTTCTGTTAATTCATCTCACAGAGTTACAGGTTTCCCCTCAAGAAGCCTTTCGCTAAGACTGTTCTTGTGGAATTTGCAAAGTGATATTTGGAAGCCCATAGAGGGCTATGGTGAAAAAGGAAATATCTTCCGTTAAAAAGTGGAAAGAAGCTTTCTGAGAAACTGCTTTGTGCTCTGTTAATTCATCTCACAGAGTTACAGCTTTCCCCTCCAGAAGCCTTTCACTAAGACTGTTCTTGTGCTATTTGCAAAGTGGTATTTGGAAGCCCTTAGAGGGCAATTTTGAAAAAGGAAATATCTTCCGTTAAAAAGTGGAAAGAAGCTTTCTGAGAAACTGGTTTGCGTTCTGTTAACTCATCTCACAGAGTTACCGCTTTCCCCTCAAGAAGCCTTTCGCTAAGACTGTTCTTGTGGAATTTGCAAAGTGATATTTGGAAGCCCATGGAGGGCTATGGTGAAAAAGGAAATATCTTGTGTTATAAACTACAAAGAAGCTTTCTGAGAAACTGCTTTCTGTTCTGTTAATTCATCTCACAGACTTACGGATTTCACCTCAAGAAGCCTTTCACTAAGAATGTTCATGTGGAATTGGCAAAGTGATATTTGGTAGCTCCTAGAGGGCTATGGTGAAAAAGGAAATACCTTCCTTTAAAAACTGGAAAGAAGCTTTCTGAGAAATTGTTTGTGTTCTGTTAATTCATCTCACATAGTACAGCTTTCCCCTCAAGAAGCCTTTCGCTAAGACTGTTCTTGTGGAATTTGCAAAGTGATATTTGGAAGCCCAAAGAGTGCTATGGTGAAAAGGAAATATCCTCCGTTAAAAACTGGAGAGAAGCTGTCTGAGAAACTGCTTTGTGTTCTGTTAATTCATCTCACAGAATTACAGCTTTCCCCTCAAGAAGTCTTTCGCTAACGCTGTTCTTGTTGATTTTGGAAAGTGATATTTAGAATCCCATAGAGGGCTACGGTGAAAAAAGAAATATCTTCCATTAAACAGTGGAAAGAAGCTTTCTGAGAAACCGCTTTCTGTACTGTTAATTCATCTCAGAGTTACAGATTGATCCTCAAGAATCCTTTCGCTAAGACTGTTCTTGTGGAATTTGCAAAGTGATATTTGGAAGCCCATAGAAGGCTACGGTGAAAAAGGAAATATCTTCCGTTAAAAACTTGAACGAAGCTTTCTGAGAAACTGCTTGTGTTCTGTTAATTCTTCCAACATAGTTACAGCTTTCCCCTCAAGAAGCCGTTTGCTAAGACTGTTCTTGTGGAATTTGCAAAGTGATATTTGGAAGCCCATAGAGGGCTATGGTGAAAAAGGAAATATCTTCCGTGAAAAACTGCAAAGAAGCTTTCTGAGAAACTGCTTTCTGTTCTGTTAATTCATCTCACAGACTTACGGATTTCACCTCAAGAAGCCTTTCGCTAAGTCTGTTCTTGTGGAATTGGCAAAGTGATATTGGGAAGCCCATAGAAGGCTATTGAATAAGGAAATATCTTTAGTTAAAAACTGGAAAGAAGCTTTCTGAGAATCTGCTTTGTGTTCTGTTAATTCATCTCACAGAATTACAGCTTTCCCCTCAAGAAACCTTTTGCTAAGACTGTTCTTGTGGAAGTTGCAAAGTGATATTTGGAAACCCATAGAGGGCTATGATTAAAAAGGAAGTATCTTCCTTTAAAAACCGAGAGAAGCTTTCTGAGAAATTGCTTTGTGTTCTGTTAATTCATCTCACAGAGTTACAGGTTTCCCCTCAAGAAGCCTTTCGCTAAGACTGTTCTTGTGGAATTTGCAAAGAGATATTTAGAAACCCTTAGAGGGCTATGGTGAAAAAGGAAATAACTTCCCTAAAAAACAGGAAAGAAGCTTTCTGAGAAACTGCTTTGTGTTGTGTTAGTTCATCTCACAGTGTTTCTGCTTTCCCATCAAGAAGCCTTTCGCTAATACAGCTCTTGTGCTATTGCAAAGTGGTATTTGGAAGCCCTTAGAGGGCAATTTTGAAAAAGGAAATATCTTCCGTTAAAAAGTGGAAAGAAGCTTTCTGAGAAACTGCTTTGCGTTCTGTTAATTCATCTCACAGAGTTACAGCTTTCCCCTCAAGAAGCCTTTCGCTAAGACTGTTCTTGTGGAATTTGCAAAGTGATATTTGGAAGCCCATAGAGGGCTATGGTGAAAAAGGAAATATCTTGTGTTATAAACTGCAAAGAAGCTTTCTGAGAAACTGCTTTCTGTTCTGTTAATTCATCTCACAGACTTACGGATTTCACGTCAAGAAGCCTTTCACTAATACTGTTCATGTGGAATTGGCAAAGTGATATTTGGTAGCTCATAGAGGGCTACGGTGAAAAAGGAAATACCTTCCTTTAAAAACTGGAAAGAAGCTTTCTGAGAAATTGCTTTGTGTTCTGTTAATTCATCTCACATAGTACAGCTTTCCCCTCAAGAAGCCTTTCGCTAAGACTGTTCTTGTGGAATTTGCAAAGTGATATTTGGAAGCCCATAGAAGGCTACGGTGAAAAAGGAAATATCTTCCGTTAAAAACTTGAAAGAAGTTTTCTGAAAAACTGCTTGTGTTCTGTTAATTCTTCCAACATAGTTACAGCTTTCCCCTCAAGAAGCCTTTCCCTGTGACTGTTCTTGTGGAATTTGCAAAGTGATATTTGGAAGCCCAGAGAGGGATATGGTGAAAAGGAAATATCTTCCGTTAAAAACTGGAAGGAAGCTTTCTGAGAAACTGCTTTGTGTTCTGTTTATTCATTTCATAGAGTTACAGCTCTCTCCTCAATAAATATTTCACTAAGACTGTTCTTGTGGAATTTGGAAAGTGATATTTGAAAGCCCTTAGAGGGCCATGGTGAAAAAGGAAATACCTTCCATTAAAAAGTGGAAAGAAGCTTTCTGAGAAACTGCTTTGTGTTCTGTTACTTCATCTCACAGATTTACAGCTTTTCCCTCAAGAAGCCTTTCGCTAAATAGTACGGCGATTCCTCAAGGATCTAGAACTAGATGTACCATATGACCCAGCCATCCCATTACTAGGTATATACCCAAAGGATTATAAATTATGCTGCTATAAAGACACATGCACACGTATGTTTATTGCAGCACTATTCACAATAGCAAAGACTTGGAATCAACCCAAATGTCCATCAGTGACAGATTGGATTAAGAAAATGTGGCACATATACACCATGGAATACTATGCAGCCATAAAAAAGGATGAGTTTGTGTCCTTTGTAGGGACATGGATGCAGCTGGCAACCATCATTCTCAGCAAACTATCACAAGAACAGAAAACCAAACACCGCATGTTCTCACTCATCGGCGGGAACTGAACAATGAGATCACTTGGACTCGGGAAGGGGAACATCACACACCGGGGCCTATCATGGGGAGGGGGGAGCGGGGAGGGATTGCATTGGGAGTTATACCTGATGTAAATGACGAGTTGATGGGTGCTGACGAGTTGATGGGTGCAGCACAGCAACAGGGCACAAGTATACATATGTAACAAACCTGCACGTTATGCACATGTACCCTAGAGCTTAAAATATAAAAAAAAAAAAAAAAAAAAAAAAAAAAAAAAAAAAAAAAAAAAAAAAAAAAAAATAAAAGAAGCAACCAACCACATCCCTCTTTCCCACTAGAGGCTTCCAGGCTGAAACAGGTTGATACAGGGAGAGGAGGAGAAGATACGCAACTAAGTCACATTTTGAGATCTGTTTAATAATAATTCTAATTTCATGTTCTCACTTATTTGTGAGATCTAAAAATCAGAACAATTGAACTCATGGAGATAGAGAGTAGAAGCGTGGTTACCAGAGGCTGGGAAGGGTAGTGGGGGTTTGAGGCAAAGCTGGAGATGGTTAATGGGTACAAAAAAACAGAAAGAATAAATAAGATCTAGTATTTGATAGCACAACAAGGCGACTATAGTCAGTAATAATTTAACTGTGCATTTTAAAATAACTAAAAGAGTCTAATTGGATTGCTTGTAACACAAAGGATAAATGCTTGAGAGAATGGATACCCCATTTTACATGATGTGATTATTATTCATTGCATGCCTGAATCAGAACATCTCATGCACCCCATAAATACATATATCTACTATATACCCACAAAATTGAAATAAATAATTTTAAAAAATAAAAAATAAAAAATAATCTACCACTTATTTTTTAGGAAAAGCACATAACTAAATTGTTACAAAAGGATTGACCAAACAATCCTTTGAACGGTTTGAGTCAGCAGTTGTGGCAGGAATGCGGTTGGGGGAAAAGGGGAGAAGTGAGTGAAGACAAAAGGAATTGGACAAGTGTTGATGTTGGTGAAATGAATGATGAGTACCTAGAGGTAATCCACTATTGTATGCATTTGGAATTTATCATAAAAATATTTTTGAAAGAACATATTCACTACTGAAAATTCAAACAAGGGGAATAAATTAAAGACCACTTATCATCCTATAATTTCAAACATTAAAAAGATTTATTATTTTATGAGAAAATTATAGCATTATTATATAAATATGGTATATTAATTTTTAAATAGCATTATACCTGAGCATTTTGCTAAGTTATTGTAATGTATCAAATATATATTTTACTTATTTTTATAAAAGGGAGACATAAAGTAAGCCTAAAAGAGATATACTAGAATAATAAGTACTAGAAATATAAAATAATTCTATATAAAATGATTAAATATAAATATGAAAAGAATTATAATTTAATTGCACCAGGAAAAATCATACTTGATTTAAAAAACCTTGTAAAGTAAAATAGAATTCAAAAAGCTTTAATTGTATTTGTATTTGACACTGTTATACTTAGTTTTTTAGCATGATATAATTATGAAAAATATTTAAAGCAATGTTATTACCTGTGGAAGACATCCGAGTTCGGGAGACATTGGCGGCGAATCTGTATAGGTTTGCAGCTCCCTCCATTCTTGCTTCCTCAGAAGGAATTCCACTAAGGGGCATAAGGCAGAAAGTGAGACAGAGGTAATTCTCAGAGCAGGAGTGAAGGTTTATTAAAAGGCTTTAAAACAGAAAGGAAAAGAAGGGAAGTACAACCTGGAAGAGGACCAAGTGGGAGACTTGAGAAGCCAAGTGCACAGCTTGACTTCTTGACTTGGGGTTTTATACATTGGCATACTTCCGGGATCTTGCCTTACTTCTCCTCACTCCTGAGATCTCATTGGGAATTTGCTGATCAGTTTCAGGTGTTTTCTATTAGAAGCCTGCCTTTCCTTGCCGCCAGGTATGACCAATTACTACTTTAGAGAAACAGTTAACAACCCCTTGACCATCAACTGAGGGTCTCCCAACACATTTGGTGTGTGGAAGAGGGGAGCCCTCTCCTGCCCTGCTCGTACTTGACTAGCTTTCTACGGCAACAATAGTTGTTGAATATTCTTTATGTACTAAGTAATAAGAATTCTGATATTTCATGAGTGATTGTTACACAAAATTATATAAATAAAAAAGAAATTAAGCATGTAATATTAAAAAAAAAAAAGTGGAAAGAAGCTTTCTGAGAAACTGCTTTGTGTTCTGTTAATTCATCTCAGAGAGTTACAGCTTTCCCCTCAAGAAGCCTTTCGCTAAGACTGTTCTTGTGGAAATTCAAAGTGATATTTGGAAAGCCATAGAAGGATATGGTGAAAAAGGAAATATCTTCTGTTAAAAACTGGAAAGAAGCTTTCTGAGAAACTGCTTTGTGTTCTGTTAATTCATCTCACAGAGTTACAGCTTTCCCCTCAGGAAGCCTTTTGCTAAAGCTGTTCTTGTGGAATTTGCAAAGTGATATTTGGAAGCCCATAGAGGTCTATGGTGAAATAGGAAATATCCTAAGATAAAAACTGAAAAGAACCCTTCTAAGAAACTGCATTGTGTTCTGTTAATTCATCTCACAGAGATACAGCTTTCTCCTCAAGAAGCTTTTCTCTAAGACTGTTCTTCTGGAATTTGCAAAGTGATATTTGGAAGCCCATAGAGGGCTACGGTGAAAAAGGAAATAACTTCCGTTAGAAACAGGAAAGAAGCTTTCTGAGAAACTGCTTTGTGTTCTGTTAATTCATCTCACAGAGTTACATCTTTCACCTCAAGAAGCTTTTCGCTAAGACTGTTCTTGTGGAATTTGCAAAGTGATATTTGGAAGCCCATAGAGGGCTATGGTGAAAAAGAAAATATCTTCCGTTAAAAAGTGTAAAGAAGCTTTCTGAGAAACTGCTCTGTGTTCTGTTAATTCATCTCACAGTGTTAAAAATTTCACCTCAAGAAACTTTTAGCTAACGCTGATCTTGTGGAATTTGAAAAGGGATATTTGGAAGCCCATAGGGGGCTATGGTGAAAAAGGAAGTATCTTCCGTTAAAATCTGGAAAGAAGATTTCTGAGAAACTACTTTGTGTTCTGTTAATTCATCTCAGAGACTTACAGCTTTCCCCTCATGAAGCCTTTCCCTAAGACTGTTCTTGTGGAATTTGCAAAGTGATATTTGGAAGCCCACAGAGGGCTATGGTGAAAAAGGAGGTATCCTAAGATAAAAACTGAAAGGAAGCTTTCTGAGAAACTGCTTTGTGTTCTGTCAATTTATCTCACAGAGTTACAGCTTTCCCCTCAAGAAGACTTTCGCGATGGCGGTTCTTGTGGAATTTGCAAAGTCACATTTGGAAGGCCATGGAGGATTACGGTGAAAAAGGAAACATTTTCAGTTAAAAACTGGAAAGAAGCTTTCTGAGAAACTGCTTTGTGTTCTGTTAATTCATTTCACAGAGTTACAGCTTTCCCCTCAAGAAGGCTTTCCCTAAGAATGTTCTTGTGGAATTTGCAAAGGGATATTTGGAAGACCTTAGAAGGCTATGGTGAAAAAGGTAATATCCTAAGATAAAAACTGAAAAGAAGCTTTCTGAGAAACTGCTTAGTGTTCTGTTAGTTCATCTCACAGGGTTACAGCTTTCCCCTCAGGAAGCCGTTCAATAAGACTGTTCTTGGGAAATTTGGAAAGTAATATTTGGAAGCCCATAGAGGGCTATGGTGAAAAAGAAAATATCTTCCATTAAAAACTGTAAAGAATCTTTCTGAGAAACTACCTTGTGTTCTGTTAATTCATGTCACAGAGTTACAACTTTCCACTCAAGAAGCCTTACCCTAAGATTGTTCTTGTGTAATTTGCAAAGAGATATTTGGAAGCCCATAGAGAGCTGTGGTGAAAAAGGAAATATCTTCCTAAAAAGGTGGAAAGAAGCTTTCTGAGAGACTGCTTTGTGTTCCATTAATTAATCTCACAGAGTTACAGCTTTCCCCTCAAGAAGCCTTTCGCGGATGGCCGAATAGGAACAGCTCCAGTCTCCAACTCCCAGCGCGAGCGACACAGAAGACCGGTGATTTCTGCATTTTCAACTGAGGAGGGGCGGAGCAAGATGGCCAAATAGGAACAGCTCCAGTCTCCAACTCCCAGCGCGAGCGACACAGAAGACCGGTGATTTCTGCATTTTCAACTGAGGTACTGGGTTCATCTCACTGGGGAGTGCCAGACGATCGGTGCTGGTCAGCTGCTGCAGCCTGACCCGCGAGAGCTGAAGCAGGGCGAGGCATTGCCTCACCTGGAAAGCGCAAGGGGGAAGGGAATCCCTTTTCCTAGCCAGGGGAACTGAGACACACAACACCTGGAAAATCGGGTAACTCCCACCCCAATACTGTGCTTTAAGCAAACAGGCACACCAGGAGATCATATCCCACACCTGGCCGGGAGGGTCCCACACCCACGGAGCCTCCCTCATTGCTAGCACAGCAGTCTGTGATCTACCGGCAAGGCAGCAGCGAGGCTGGGGGAGGGGCGCCCGCCATTGCTGAGGCTTAAGTAGGTAAACAAAGCTGCTGGGAAGCTCGAACTGGGTGGAGCTCACAGCAGCTCAAGGAAACCTGCCTGTCTCTGTAGACTCCACCTCTGGGGACAGGGCACAATAAACAATAACAAACGCAGCAGCTCTGCAGACGCAAACGACTCTGTCTGACAGCTTTGAAGAGAGCAGTGGATCTCCCAACACGGAGGTTGAGATCTGAGAAGGGACAGACTCCCTGCTCAAGTGGGTCCCTGACCCCTGAGTAGCCTAACTGGGAGACATCCCCCACTAGGGGCAGTCTGACACCCCACACCTCACAGGGTGGAGTACACCCCTGAGAGGAAGCTTTCAAAGCAAGAATCAGACAGGTACACTCGCTGTTCAGAAATATTCTATCTTCTGCAGCCTCTGCTGCTGATACCCAGGCAAACAGGGTCTGGAGTGGACCTCAAGCAATCTCCTACAGCTACAACCTACAGCTGAGGATCCTGACTGTTAGAAGGAAAGCTATCAAGCAGGAAGGACACCTACACCAAAACCCCATCAGTACATCACCATCATCAAAGACCAGAGGCAGATAAAACCACAAAGATGGGGGAAAAGCAGGGCAGAAAAGCTGGAAATTCAAAAAATAAGAGCGCATCTCCCCCGGCAAAGGAGCGCAGCTCATCGCCAGCAACAGATCAAAGCTGGACGGAGAATGACTTTGACGACATGAGAGAAGAAGGCTTCAGTCCATCAAATTTCTCAGAGCTAAAGGAGGAATTACGTACCCAGCGCAAAGAAACTAAAAATCTTGAAAAAAAAGTGGAAGAATTGATGGCTAGAGTCATTAATGCAGAGAAGCTCACAAACGAAATGAAAGAGACGAAAACCATGGCACGAGAAATACGTGACAAATGCACAAGCTTCAGTAACTGACTCGATCAACTGGAAGAAAGAATGTCAGCGATGGAGGATCAAATGAATGAAATGAAGCGAGAAGAGAAACCAAAAGAAAAAAGAAGAAAAAGAAATGAACAAAGCCTGCAAGAAGTATGGGATTATGTAAAAAGACCAAATCTACGTCTGATTGGGGTGCCTGAAAGTGAGGGGGAAAATGGAACCAAGTTGGAAAACACTCTTCAGGATATCATCCAGGAGAACTTCCCCAACCTAGTAGGGCAGGCCAACATTCAAATCCAGGAAATACAGAGAACACCACAAAGATACTCCTCGAGAAGAGCAACTCCAAGACACATAATTGCCAGATTCACCAAAGTTGAAATGAAGGAAAAAATCTTAAGGGCAGCCAGAGAGAAAGGTCGGGTTACCCACAAAGGGAAGCCCATCAGACTAACAGCAGATCTCTCGGCAGAAACTCTTCAAGCCAGAAGAGAGTGGGGGCCGATATTCAACATTCTTAAAGAAAAGAATTTTAAACCCAGAATTTTATATCCAGCCAAACTAAGTTTCATAAGTGAAGGAGAAATAAAATCCTTTACAGATAAGCAAATGCTTAGAGATTTTGTCATCACTAGGCCTGCCTTACAAGAGACCCTGAAGGAAGCACTAAACATGGAAAGGAACAACCGGTACCAGCCATTGCAAAAACATGCCAAACTGTAAAGACAATCAAGGCTAGGAAGAAACTGCATCAACTAATGAGCAAAATAACCAGTTAATATCATAATGGCAGGATCAAGTTCACACATAACAATCTTAACCTTAAATTTAAATGGACTAAATGCTCCAATTAAAAGACACAGACTGGCAAACTGGATAAAGAGTCAAGATCCATCAGTCTGCTGTATTCAGGAGACCCATCTCACACGCAGAGACATACATAGGCTCAAAATAAAGGGATGGAGGAAGATTTACCAAGCAAATGGAGAACAAAAAAAAGCGGGGGTTGCAATACTAGTCTCTGATAAAACAGACTTTAAACCATCAAAGATCAAAAGAGACAAAGAAGGCCATTACATAATGGTAAAGGGATCAATTCAACAGGAAGAGCTAACTATCCTAAATATATATGCACCCAATACAGGAGCACCCAGATTCATAAAGCAAGTCCTTAGAGACTTACAAAGAGACTTAGACTCCCATGCAATAATAATGGGAGACTTCAACAATCCACTGTCAGCATTAGACAGATCAACGAGACAGAAAGCTAACAAGGATATCCAGGAATTGAACTCATCTCTGCAGCAAGCAGACCTAATAGACATCTATAGAACTCTCCACCCCAAATCAACAGAATATACATTCTTCTCAGCACCACATCATACTTACTCCAAAATTGACCACGTAATTGGAAGTAAAGCACTCCTCAGCAAATGTACAAGAACAGAAATTATAACAAACTGTCTCTCAGACCACAGTGCAATCAAATTAGAACTCAGGACTAAGAAACTCAATCAAAACCGCTCAACTACATGGAAACTGAACAACCTGCTCCTGAATGACTACTGGGTACATAACGAAATGAAGGCAGAAATAAAGATGTTCTTTGAAACCAATGAGAACAAAGATACAACATACCAGAATCTCTGGGACACATTTAAAGCAGTGTGTAGAGGGAAATTTATAGCACTAAATGCCCACAAGAGAAAGCAGGAAAGATCTAAAGTTGACACTCTAACATCGCAATTAAAAGAACTAGAGAAGCAAGAGCAAACACATTCGAAAGCTAGCAGAAGGCAAGAAATAACTAAGATCAGAGCAGAACTGAAGGAGATAGAGACACAAAAAACCCTCCAAAAAATCAATGAATCCAGGAGTTGGTTTTTTGAAAAGATCAACAAAATTGACAGACCACTAGCAAGACTAATAAAGAAGAAAAGAGAGAAGAATCAAATCGACGCAATTAAAAACGATAAAGGGGATATCACCACTGACCCCACAGAAATACAAACTACCATCAGAGAATACTATAAACACCTCTATGCAAATAAACTGGAAAATCTAGAAGAAATGGATAATTTCCTGGACACTTACACTCTTCCAAGACTAAACCAGGAAGAAGTTGAATCCCTGAATAGACCAATAGTAGGCTCTGAAATTGAGGCAATAATTAATAGCCTACCAACCAAAAAAAGTCCAGGACCAGATGGATTCACAGCTGATTTCTACCAGAGGTACAAGGAGGAGCTGGTACCATTCCTTCTGAAACTATTCCAATCAATAGAAAAAGAGGGAATCCTCCCTAACTCATTTTATGAGGCCAACATCATCCTGATACCAAAGCCTGGCAGAGACACAACAAAAAAAGAGAATTTTAGACCAATATCCCTGATGAACATCGATGCAAAAATCCTCAATAAAATACTGGCAAACCGGATTCAGCAGCACATCAAAAAGCTTATCCACAATGATCAACTGGGGCTTCATCCCTGGGATGCAAGGCTGGTTCAACATTCGCAAATCAATAAACGTAATCCAGCATATAAACTGAACCAAAGACAAGAACCACATGATTATCTCAATCGATGCAGAAAAGGCTTTTGACAAAATTCAACAGCCCTTCATGCTAAAAACGCTCAATAAATTCGGTATTGATGGAACGTACCTCAAAATCATAAGAGCTATTTATGACAAACCCACAGCCAATATCATACTGAATGGGCAAAAACTGGAAAAATTCCCTTTGAAAACTGGCACAAGACAGGGATGCCCTCTCTCACCTCTCCTATTCAACATAGTGTTGGAAGTTCTGGCTTGGGCAATCAGGCAAGAGAAAGAAATCAAAGGGATTCAGTTAGGAAAAGAAGTCAAATTGTCCCTGTTTGCAGACGACATGATTGTATATTTAGAAAACCCCATTGTCTCAGCCCAAAATCTCCTTAAGCTGATCAGCAACTTCAGCAAAGTCTCAGGATACAAAATTAATGTGCAAAAATCACAAGCATTCTTATACACCAGTGATAGTCAAACAGAGAGCCAAATCAGGAATGAACTTCCATTCACAATTGCTTCAAAGAGAATAAAATACCTAGGAATCCAACTTACAAGGGATGTAAAGGACCTCTTCAAGGAGAACTACAAACCACTGCTCAGTGAAATAAAAGAGGACACAAACAAATGGAAGAACATACCATGCTCATGGAGAGGAAGAATCAATATCGTGAAAATGGCCATACTGCCCAAGGTAATTTATAGATTCAATGCCATCCCCATCAAGCTACCAATGAGCTTCTTCACAGAATTGGAAAAAACTGCTTTAAAGTTCATATGGAACCAAAAAAGAGCCCGCATCTCCAAGACAATCCTAGGTCAAAAGAACAAAGCTGGAGGCATCACGCTACCTGACTTCAAACTATACTACAAGGCTACAGTAACCAAAACAGCATGGTACTGGTACCAAAACAGAGATATAGACCAATGGAACAGAACAGAGTCCTCAGAAATAATACCACACATCTACAGCCATCTGATCTTTGACAAGCCTGAGAGAAACAAGAAATGGGGAAAGGATTCCCTATTTAATAAATGGTGCTGGGAAAATTGGCTAGCCATAAGTAGAAAGCTGAAACTGGATCCTTCCTTACTCCTTATATGAAAATTAATTCAAGATGGATTAGAGACTTAAATGTTAGACCTAATACCATAAAAATCCTAGAGGAAAACCTAGGTAGTACCATTCAGGACATAGGCATGGGCAAAGACTTCATGTCTAAAACACCAAAAGCAACGGCAGCAAAAGCCAAAATTGACAAATGGGATCTCATTAAACTAAAGAGCTTCTGCACAGCAAAAGAAACTACCATCAGAGTGAACAGGCAACCTACAGAATGGGAGAAAATTTTTGCAATCTACTCATCTGACAAAGGGCTAATATCCAGAACCTACAAAGAACTCAAACAAATTTACAAGAAAAAAACAAACAACCCCATCAAAAAGTGGGCAAAGGATATGAACAGACATTTCTCAAAAGAAGACATTCATACAGCCAACAGACACATGAAAAAATGCTCATCATCACTGGCCATCAGAGAAATGCAAATCAAAAGCACAATGAATTACCATCTCACACCAGTTAGAATGGCGATCATTAAAATGTCAGGAAACAACAGGTGCTGGAGAGGATGTGGAGAAATAGGAACACTTTTACACTGTTGGTGGGATTGTAAACTAGTTCAACCATTGTGGAAAATAGTATGGCGATTCCTCAAGGATCTAGAACTAGATGTACCATATGACCCAGCCATCCCATTACTAGGTATATACCCAAAGGATTATAAATTATGCTGCTATAAAGACACATGCACACGTATGTTTATTGCAGCACTATTCACAATAGCAAAGACTTGGAATCAACCCAAATGTCCATCAGTGACAGATTGGATTAAGAGAATGTGGCACATATACACCATGGAATACTATGCAGCCATAAAAAAGGATGAGTTTGTGTCCTTTGTAGGGACATGGATGCAGCTGGAAACCATCATTCTCAGCAAACTATCACAAGAACAGAGAACCAAACACCGCATGTTCTCACTCATCGGCGGGAACTGAACAATGAGATCACTTGGACTCGGGAAGGGGAACATCACACACCGGGGCCTATCATGGGGAGGGGGGAGCGGGGAGGGATTGCATTGGGAGTTATACCTGATGTAAATGACGAGTTGATGGGTGCAACACACCAACATGGCACAAGTATACATATGTAGCAAACCTGCACGTTGTGCACATGTACCCTACAAGTTGAAGTTTAATAATGATAAATAAATTTAAATAAATAAATAAATAAATAAATAAAGAAGCCTTTCGCGAAGACTCATCTTGTGGAATTTGCAAAGTGATATTTGGAAGCCCATAAAGGGCCATGGTGAAAAAGGAAATATCTTCAGTTAAAAACTGGAAAGAAGCTTTCTGAGAGACTGCTTTGTATTCTCTTAATTCATCTCACACAATTACCGCTTTCCCCTCAAGAATCCTTTCGCTAAGACTGCTCTTGTGGAATTTGCAGAGTGATATTTGGAAGCCCATAGAGGACTATGGTGAAAAAGGAAATATCTTCAGTTACAAACTGGAAAGAAGCTTTGTGACAAACTGCTTTGTGTTCTGTTAATTCATCTCACAGAGTTACAGCTTTCCCCTCAAGATGTCTTTCTCTGAGACTGTTCTTGTGGAAACTGCAAAGTGATGTTTGGAAGCTCAAAGGGGCTATGGTGAAAAAGGAAATACACTAAGATAAAAACCGAAAAGAAACTTTCTGAAAAACTGCTTAGTGTTCTGTTAGTTCATCTCACAGAGTTACAGCTTTCCCCTCAGGAAGCCGTTCACTAAGACTGTTCTTGTGAAATTTGGAAAGTAATATTAGGAAGCCCATAGAGGGCAATGGTGAAAAAGAAAATATCTTCCATGAAAAACTGTAAAAAATCTTTCTGAGAAACTGACTTGTGTTCTGTTAATTCATGTCACAGAGTTACAGCTTTCCACTTAAGAAGCCTTTCCCTAAGACTGTTCTTGTGGAATTTGCAAAGTGATATTTGGAAGCCCATAGATGGCTATGGTGAAAGAGAAAATATCTTCCTTAAGAAACTGGAAAGAAGCTTTCTGAGAGACAGCTTTGTGTTCCATTAATTAATCTCACAGAGTTACAGCTTTCCCCTCAAGAAGCCTTTCGCTAAGACTGTTCTTGTGGAATTTGCAACGTGACATTTGGAAGCCCATAAAGGGCCATGGTGAAAAAGGAAATATCTTCAGTTAAAAACTGGAAAGAAGCTTTCTGAGAGACTGCTTTGTATTCTCTTAATTCATCTCACACAATTACAGCATTCCCCTCAAGAAGCCTTTCGCTAAGACTGCTCTTTTGGAATTTGAAGAGTGATATTTTGAAGCCCATAGAGGGCTATGGTGAAAAAGGAAATATCTTCCGTTAAAAACTGGAAAGAAGCTTTCTGAGAAACTGCTTTGTGTTCTGTTAATTCATCTCACAGTGTTACAGCTTTCCCTCAGGAATCCTATAGTTAAAGCTGTTCTTGTAGAATTTGCAAAGCGATATTTGGAAGCCCATAGAGGGCTATGGTGAAAAAGTAAATATCCTAAAATAGAAACTGAAATGAAACTTTCTGAGAAACTGTTATGTGTTCTGTTAATTCATCTCACAGAGTTACAGCTTTCCCCTCAAGAAGCCTTTCGCTAAGACGGTTCTTGTGGAATTTGCAAAGTGATATTTGGAAGCCCATAGAGGGCTATGGCGAGAAAGGAAATATCCTAGGATAAAAACTGAAAATAAGCTTTCTGAGAAACTGCTTTGTGTTCTGTTAATTCAACTACCAGAGTTACCGTTTCCCCTCAAGTAGCCTTTCTCAAGAAGCCTTTCGCTAAGACTGTTCTTGTGGAATTTGCAAAGTGATGTTTGGAAGCGCATAGAGGGCTATGGTGAAAAAGCAAATATCTTCAGTTAAAAACTGGAAAGAATCTTTCTGAAAAACTGCTTTATGTTCTGTTAGTTCATCTCACAGAGTTACAGCTTTCCCGCAAGGAACCGTTCACTAAGGCTGTTGTTGTGGAATTTGCAAAGTGATATTTGGAAGCCCATTGAGGGCTATGTTGAAAAAGGAAATATGCTAAGATAAAAACTGAAAAGAAGGTATCTGAGAAACTGCTATGTGTTCTGTTAATGACCTCACAGAGTTACAGCTTTCCCTTCAAGAAGACTTTCGCTAAGTCTGTTCTTGTGGAATTTGCAAAGGGATATTGGGAAGCCCGTAGAGGGCTATGGTGAAAAAGGAAATATCTCCGGTAAAAAACTGGAAAGAAGCTTTCCGAGAAACTGCTTTGTGTTCTGTTAATTCATCTCACAGAGTTACAGCTTTCCCCTCAAGAAGCCTTTCGCGGATGGCCGAATAGGAACAGCTCCAGTCTCCAACTCCCAGCGCGAGCGACACAGAAGACCGGTGATTTCTGCATTTTCAACTGAGGTACTGGGTTCATCTCACTGGGGAGTGCCAGACGATCGGTGCTGGTCAGCTGCTGCAGCCTGACCAGCGAGAGCTGAAGCAGGGCGAGGCATTGCCTCACCTGGAAAGCGCAAGGGGGAAGGGAATCCCTTTTCCTAGCCAGGGGAACTGAGACACACAACACCTGGAAAATCGGGTAACTCCCACCCCAATACTGTGCTTTAAGCAAACAGGCACACCAGGAGATCATATCCCACACCTGGCCGGGAGGGTCCCACACCCACGGAGCCTCCCTCATTGCTAGCACAGCAGTCTGTGATCTACCGGCAAGGCAGCAGCGAGGCTGGGGGAGGGGCGCCCGCCATTGCTGAGGCTTAAGTAGGTAAACAAAGCTGCTGGGAAGCTCGAACTGGGTGGAGCTCACAGCAGCTCAAGGAAACCTGCCTGTCTCTGTAGACTCCACCTCTGGGGACAGGGCACAATAAACAATAACAAACGCAGCAGCTCTGCAGACGCAAACGACTCTGTCTGACAGCTTTGAAGAGAGCAGTGGATCTCCCAACACGGAGGTTGAGATCTGAGAAGGGACAGACTCCCTGCTCAAGTGGGTCCCTGACCCCTGAGTAGCCTAACTGGGAGACATCCCCCACTAGGGGCAGTCTGACACCCCACACCTCACAGGGTGGAGTACACCCCTGAGAGGAAGCTTTCAAAGCAAGAATCAGGCAGGTACACTCGCTGTTCAGAAATATTCTATCTTCTGCATCCTCTGCTGCTGATACCCAGGCAAACAGGGTCTGGAGTGGACCTCAAGCAATCTCCTACAGCTACAACCTACAGCTGAGGATCCTGACTGTTAGAACGAAAGCTATCAAAAAGGAAGGACACCTACACCAAAACCCCATCAGTACATCACCATCATCAAAGACCAGAGGCAGATAAAACCACAAAGATGGGGAAAAAGCAGGGCAGAAAAGCTGGAAGTTCAAAAAATAAGAGCGCATCTCCCCCGGCAAAGGAGCGCAGCTCATCGCCAGCAACAGATCAAAGCTGGACGGAGAATGACTTTGACGACATGAGAGAAGAAGGCTTCAGTCCATCAAATTTCTCAGAGCTAAAGGAGGAATTACGTACCCAGCGCAAAGAAACTAAAAATCTTGAAAAAAAAGTGGAAGAATTGATGGCTAGAGTCATTAATGCAGAGAAGCTCACAAACGAAATGAAAGAGACGAAAACCATGGCACGAGAAATACGTGACAAATGCACAAGCTTCAGTAACTGACTCGATCAACTGGAAGAAAGAATGTCAGCGATGGAGGATCAAATGAATGAAATGAAGCGAGAAGAGAAACCAAAAGAAAAAAGAAGAAAAAGAAATGAACAAAGCCTGCAAGAAGTATGGGATTATGTAAAAAGACCAAATCTACGTCTGATTGGGGTGCCTGAAAGTGAGGGGGAAAATGGAACCAAGTTGGAAAACACTCTTCAGGATATCATCCAGGAGAACTTCCCCAACCTAGTAGGGCAGGCCAACATTCAAATCCAGGAAATACAGAGAACGCCACAAAGATACTCCTCGAGAAGAGCAACTCCAAGACACATAATTGCCAGATTCACCAAAGTTGAAATGAAGGAAAAAATCTTAAGGGCAGCCAGAGAGAAAGGTCGGGTTACCCACAAAGGGAAGCCCACCAGACTAACAGCAGATCTCTCGGCAGAAACTCTTCAAGCCAGAAGAGAGTGGGGGCCCATATTCAACATTCTTAAAGAAAAGAATTTTAAACCCAGAATTTTATATCCAGCCAAACTAAGTTTCATAAGTGAAGGAGAAATAAAATCCTTTACAGATAAGCAAATGCTTAGAGATTTTGTCATCACTAGGCCTGCCTTACAAGAGACCCTGAAGGAAGCACTAAACATGGAAAGGAACAACCGGTACCAGCCATTGCAAAAACATGCCAAACTGTAAAGACAATCAAGGCTAGGAAGAAACTGCATCAACTAATGAGCAAAATAACCAGTTAATATCATAATGGCAGGATCAAGTTCACACATAACAATCTTAACCTTAAATTTAAATGGACTAAATGCTCCAATTAAAAGACACAGACTGGCAAACTGGATAAAGAGTCAAGATCCATCAGTCTGCTGTATTCAGGAGACCCATCTCACACGCAGAGACATACATAGGCTCAAAATAAAGGGATGGAGGAAGATTTACCAAGCAAATGGAGAACAAAAAAAAGCGGGGGTTGCAATACTAGTCTCTGATAAAACAGACTTTAAACCATCAAAGATCAAAAGAGACAAAGAAGGCCATTACATAATGGTAAAGGGATCAATTCAACAGGAAGAGCTAACTATCCTAAATATATATGCACCCAATACAGGAGCACCCAGATTCATAAAGCAAGTCCTTAGAGACTTACAAAGAGACTTAGACTCCCATGCAATAATAATGGGAGACTTCAACAATCCACTGTCAGCATTAGACAGATCAACGAGACAGAAAGCTAACAAGGATATCCAGGAATTGAACTCATCTCTGCAGCAAGCAGACCTAATAGACATCTATAGAACTCTCCACCCCAAATCAACAGAATATACATTCTTCTCAGCACCACATCATACTTACTCCAAAATTGACCACGTAATTGGAAGTAAAGCACTCCTCAGCAAATGTACAAGAACAGAAATTATAACAAACTGTCTCTCAGACCACAGTGCAATCAAATTAGAACTCAGGACTAAGAAACTCAATCAAAACCGCTCAACTACATGGAAACTGAACAACCTGCTCCTGAATGACTACTGGGTACATAACGAAATGAAGGCAGAAATAAAGATGTTCTTTGAAACCAATGAGAACAAAGATACAACATACCAGAATCTCTGGGACACATTTAAAGCAGTGTGTAGAGGGAAATTTATAGCACTAAATGCCCACAAGAGAAAGCAGGAAAGATCTAAAGTTGACACTCTAACATCGCAATTAAAAGAACTAGAGAAGCAAGAGCAAACACATTCGAAAGCTAGCAGAAGGCAAGAAATAACTAAGATCAGAGCAGAACTGAAGGAGATAGAGACACAAAAAACCCTCCAAAAAATCAATGAATCCAGGAGTTGGTTTTTTGAAAAGATCAACAAAATTGACAGACCACTAGCAAGACTAATAAAGAAGAAAAGAGAGAAGAATCAAATCGACGCAATTAAAAACGATAAAGGGGATATCACCACTGACCCCACAGAAATACAAACTACCATCAGAGAATACTATAAACACCTCTATGCAAATAAACTGGAAAATCTAGAAGAAATGGATAATTTCCTGGACACTTACACTCTTCCAAGACTAAACCAGGAAGAAGTTGAATCCCTGAATAGACCAATAGTAGGCTCTGAAATTGAGGCAATAATTAATAGCCTACCAACCAAAAAAAGTCCAGGACCAGATGGATTCACAGCTGATTTCTACCAGAGGTACAAGGAGGAGCTGGTACCATTCCTTCTGAAACTATTCCAATCAATAGAAAAAGAGGGAATCCTCCCTAACTCATTTTATGAGGCCAACATCATCCTGATACCAAAGCCTGGCAGAGACACAACAAAAAAAGAGAATTTTAGACCAATATCCCTGATGAACATCGATGCAAAAATCCTCAATAAAATACTGGCAAACCGGATTCAGCAGCACATCAAAAAGCTTATCCACAATGATCAAGTGGGGCTTCATCCCTGGGATGCAAGGCTGGTTCAACATTCGCAAATCAATAAACGTAATCCAGCATATAAACTGAACCAAAGACAAGAACCACATGATTATCTCAATCGATGCAGAAAAGGCTTTTGACAAAATTCAACAGCCCTTCATGCTAAAAACGCTCAATAAATTCGGTATTGATGGAACGTACCTCAAAATCATAAGAGCTATTTATGACAAACCCACAGCCAATATCATACTGAATGGGCAAAAACTGGAAAAATTCCCTTTGAAAACTGGCACAAGACAGGGATGCCCTCTCTCACCTCTCCTATTCAACATAGTGTTGGAAGTTCTGGCTTGGGCAATCAGGCAAGAGAAAGAAATCAAAGGGATTCAGTTAGGAAAAGAAGTCAAATTGTCCCTGTTTGCAGACGACATGATTGTATATTTAGAAAACCCCATTGTCTCAGCCCAAAATCTCCTTAAGCTGATCAGCAACTTCAGCAAAGTCTCAGGATACAAAATTAATGTGCAAAAATCACAAGCATTCTTATACACCAGTGATAGTCAAACAGAGAGCCAAATCAGGAATGAACTTCCATTCACAATTGCTTCAAAGAGAATAAAATACCTAGGAATCCAACTTACAAGGGATGTAAAGGACCTCTTCAAGGAGAACTACAAACCACTGCTCAGTGAAATAAAAGAGGACACAAACAAATGGAAGAACATACCATGCTCATGGAGAGGAAGAATCAATATCGTGAAAATGGCCATACTGCCCAAGGTAATTTATAGATTCAATGCCATCCCCATCAAGCTACCAATGAGCTTCTTCACAGAATTGGAAAAAACTGCTTTAAAGTTCATATGGAACCAAAAAAGAGCCCGCATCTCCAAGACAATCCTAGGTCAAAAGAACAAAGCTGGAGGCATCACGCTACCTGACTTCAAACTATACTACAAGGCTACAGTAACCAAAACAGCATGGTACTGGTACCAAAACAGAGATATAGACCAATGGAACAGAACAGAGTCCTCAGAAATAATACCACACATCTACAGCCATCTGATCTTTGACAAGCCTGAGAGAAACAAGAAATGGGGAAAGGATTCCCTATTTAATAAATGGTGCTGGGAAAATTGGCTAGCCATAAGTAGAAAGCTGAAACTGGATCCTTCCTTACTCCTTATATGAAAATTAATTCAAGATGGATTAGAGACTTAAATGTTAGACCTAATACCATAAAAATCCTAGAGGAAAACCTAGGTAGTACCATTCAGGACATAGGCATGGGCAAAGACTTCATGTCTAAAACACCAAAAGCAACGGCAGCAAAAGCCAAAATTGACAAATGGGATCTCATTAAACTAAAGAGCTTCTGCACAGCAAAAGAAACTACCATCAGAGTGAACAGGCAACCTACAGAATGGGAGAAAATTTTTGCAATCTACTCATCTGACAAAGGGCTAATATCCAGAACCTACAAAGAACTCAAACAAATTTACAAGAAAAAAACAAACAACCCCATCAAAAAGTGGGCAAAGGATATGAACAGACATTTCTCAAAAGAAGACATTCATACAGCCAACAGACACATGAAAAAATGCTCATCATCACTGGCCATCAGAGAAATGCAAATCAAAAGCACAATGAATTACCATCTCACACCAGTTAGAATGGCGATCATTAAAATGTCAGGAAACAACAGGTGCTGGAGAGGATGTGGAGAAATAGGAACACTTTTACACTGTTGATGGGATTGTAAACTAGTTCAACCATTGTGGAAAATAGTATGGCGATTCCTCAAGGATCTAGAACTAGATGTACCATATGACCCAGCCATCCCATTACTAGGTATATACCCAAAGGATTATAAATTATGCTGCTATAAAGACACATGCACACGTATGTTTATTGCAGCACTATTCACAATAGCAAAGACTTGGAATCAACCCAAATGTCCATCAGTGACAGATTGGATTAAGAGAATGTGGCACATATACACCATGGAATACTATGCAGCCATAAAAAAGGATGAGTTTGTGTCCTTTGTAGGGACATGGATGCAGCTGGAAACCATCATTCTCAGCAAACTATCACAAGAACAGAGAACCAAACACCGCATGTTCTCACTCATCGGCGGGAACTGAACAATGAGATCACTTGGACTCGGGAAGGGGAACATCACACACCGGGGCCTATCATGGGGAGGGGGGAGCGGGGAGGGATTGCATTGGGAGTTATACCTGATGTAAATGACGAGTTGATGGGTGCAACACACCAACATGGCACAAGTATACATATGTAGCAAACCTGCACGTTGTGCACATGTACCCTACAAGTTGAAGTTTAATAATGATAAATAAATTTAAATAAATAAATAAATAAATAAATAAAGAAGCCTTTCGCGAAGACTCATCTTGTGGAATTTGCAAAGTGATATTTGGAAGCCCATAAAGGGCCATGGTGAAAAAGGAAATATCTTCAGTTAAAAACTGGAAAGAAGCTTTCTGAGAGACTGCTTTGTATTCTCTTAATTCATCTCACACAATTACCGCTTTCCCCTCAAGAATCCTTTCGCTAAGACTGCTCTTGTGGAATTTGCAGAGTGATATTTGGAAGCCCATAGAGGACTATGGTGAAAAAGGAAATATCTTCAGTTACAAACTGGAAAGAAGCTTTGTGACAAACTGCTTTGTGTTCTGTTAATTCATCTCACAGAGTTACAGCTTTCCCCTCAAGATGTCTTTCTCTGAGACTGTTCTTGTGGAAACTGCAAAGTGATGTTTGGAAGCTCAAAGGGGCTATGGTGAAAAAGGAAATACACTAAGATAAAAACCGAAAAGAAACTTTCTGAAAAACTGCTTAGTGTTCTGTTAGTTCATCTCACAGAGTTACAGCTTTCCCCTCAGGAAGCCGTTCACTAAGACTGTTCTTGTGAAATTTGGAAAGTAATATTAGGAAGCCCATAGAGGGCAATGGTGAAAAAGAAAATATCTTCCATGAAAAACTGTAAAAAATCTTTCTGAGAAACTGACTTGTGTTCTGTTAATTCATGTCACAGAGTTACAGCTTTCCACTTAAGAAGCCTTTCCCTAAGACTGTTCTTGTGGAATTTGCAAAGTGATATTTGGAAGCCCATAGATGGCTATGGTGAAAGAGAAAATATCTTCCTTAAGAAACTGGAAAGAAGCTTTCTGAGAGACAGCTTTGTGTTCCATTAATTAATCTCACAGAGTTACAGCTTTCCCCTCAAGAAGCCTTTCGCTAAGACTGTTCTTGTGGAATTTGCAACGTGACATTTGGAAGCCCATAAAGGGCCATGGTGAAAAAGGAAATATCTTCAGTTAAAAACTGGAAAGAAGCTTTCTGAGAGACTGCTTTGTATTCTCTTAATTCATCTCACACAATTACAGCATTCCCCTCAAGAAGCCTTTCGCTAAGACTGCTCTTTTGGAATTTGAAGAGTGATATTTTGAAGCCCATAGAGGGCTATGGTGAAAAAGGAAATATCTTCCGTTAAAAACTGGAAAGAAGCTTTCTGAGAAACTGCTTTGTGTTCTGTTAATTCATCTCACAGTGTTACAGCTTTCCCTCAGGAATCCTATAGTTAAAGCTGTTCTTGTAGAATTTGCAAAGCGATATTTGGAAGCCCATAGAGGGCTATGGTGAAAAAGTAAATATCCTAAAATAGAAACTGAAATGAAACTTTCTGAGAAACTGTTATGTGTTCTGTTAATTCATCTCACAGAGTTACAGCTTTCCCCTCAAGAAGCCTTTCGCTAAGACGGTTCTTGTGGAATTTGCAAAGTGATATTTGGAAGCCCATAGAGGGCTATGGCGAGAAAGGAAATATCCTAGGATAAAAACTGAAAATAAGCTTTCTGAGAAACTGCTTTGTGTTCTGTTAATTCAACTACCAGAGTTACCGTTTCCCCTCAAGTAGCCTTTCTCAAGAAGCCTTTCGCTAAGACTGTTCTTGTGGAATTTGCAAAGTGATGTTTGGAAGCGCATAGAGGGCTATGGTGAAAAAGCAAATATCTTCAGTTAAAAACTGGAAAGAATCTTTCTGAAAAACTGCTTTATGTTCTGTTAGTTCATCTCACAGAGTTACAGCTTTCCCGCAAGGAACCGTTCACTAAGGCTGTTGTTGTGGAATTTGCAAAGTGATATTTGGAAGCCCATTGAGGGCTATGTTGAAAAAGGAAATATGCTAAGATAAAAACTGAAAAGAAGGTATCTGAGAAACTGCTATGTGTTCTGTTAATGACCTCACAGAGTTACAGCTTTCCCTTCAAGAAGACTTTCGCTAAGTCTGTTCTTGTGGAATTTGCAAAGGGATATTGGGAAGCCCGTAGAGGGCTATGGTGAAAAAGGAAATATCTCCGGTAAAAAACTGGAAAGAAGCTTTCCGAGAAACTGCTTTGTGTTCTGTTAATTCATCTCACAGAGTTACAGCTTTCCCCTCAAGAAGCCTTTCGCGGATGGCCGAATAGGAACAGCTCCAGTCTCCAACTCCCAGCGCGAGCGACACAGAAGACCCGTGATTTCTGCATTTTCAACTGAGGTACTGGGTTCATCTCACTGGGGAGTGCCAGACGATCGGTGCTGGTCAGCTGCTGCAGCCTGACCAGCGAGAGCTGAAGCAGGGCGAGGCATTGCCTCACCTGGAAAGCGCAAGGGGGAAGGGAATCCCTTTTCCTAGCCAGGGGAACTGAGACACACAACACCTGGAAAATCGGGTAACTCCCACCCCAATACTGTGCTTTAAGCAAACAGGCACACCAGGAGATCATATCCCACACCTGGCCGGGAGGGTCCCACACCCACGGAGCCTCCCTCATTGCTAGCACAGCAGTCTGTGATCTACCGGCAAGGCAGCAGCGAGGCTGGGGGAGGGGCGCCCGCCATTGCTGAGGCTTAAGTAGGTAAACAAAGCTGCTGGGAAGCTCGAACTGGGTGGAGCTCACAGCAGCTCAAGGAAACCTGCCTGTCTCTGTAGACTCCACCTCTGGGGACAGGGCACAATAAACAATAACAAACGCAGCAGCTCTGCAGACGCAAACGACTCTGTCTGACAGCTTTGAAGAGAGCAGTGGATCTCCCAACACGGAGGTTGAGATCTGAGAAGGGACAGACTCCCTGCTCAAGTGGGTCCCTGACCCCTGAGTAGCCTAACTGGGAGACATCCCCCACTAGGGGCAGTCTGACACCCCACACCTCACAGGGTGGAGTACACCCCTGAGAGGAAGCTTTCAAAGCAAGAATCAGGCAGGTACACTCGCTGTTCAGAAATATTCTATCTTCTGCATCCTCTGCTGCTGATACCCAGGCAAACAGGGTCTGGAGTGGACCTCAAGCAATCTCCTACAGCTACAACCTACAGCTGAGGATCCTGACTGTTAGAACGAAAGCTATCAAAAAGGAAGGACACCTACACCAAAACCCCATCAGTACATCACCATCATCAAAGACCAGAGGCAGATAAAACCACAAAGATGGGGAAAAAGCAGGGCAGAAAAGCTGGAAGTTCAAAAAATAAGAGCGCATCTCCCCCGGCAAAGGAGCGCAGCTCATCGCCAGCAACAGATCAAAGCTGGACGGAGAATGACTTTGACGACATGAGAGAAGAAGGCTTCAGTCCATCAAATTTCTCAGAGCTAAAGGAGGAATTACGTACCCAGCGCAAAGAAACTAAAAATCTTGAAAAAAAAGTGGAAGAATTGATGGCTAGAGTCATTAATGCAGAGAAGCTCACAAACGAAATGAAAGAGACGAAAACCATGGCACGAGAAATACGTGACAAATGCACAAGCTTCAGTAACTGACTCGATCAACTGGAAGAAAGAATGTCAGCGATGGAGGATCAAATGAATGAAATGAAGCGAGAAGAGAAACCAAAAGAAAAAAGAAGAAAAAGAAATGAACAAAGCCTGCAAGAAGTATGGGATTATGTAAAAAGACCAAATCTACGTCTGATTGGGGTGCCTGAAAGTGAGGGGGAAAATGGAACCAAGTTGGAAAACACTCTTCAGGATATCATCCAGGAGAACTTCCCCAACCTAGTAGGGCAGGCCAACATTCAAATCCAGGAAATACAGAGAACGCCACAAAGATACTCCTCGAGAAGAGCAACTCCAAGACACATAATTGCCAGATTCACCAAAGTTGAAATGAAGGAAAAAATCTTAAGGGCAGCCAGAGAGAAAGGTCGGGTTACCCACAAAGGGAAGCCCACCAGACTAACAGCAGATCTCTCGGCAGAAACTCTTCAAGCCAGAAGAGAGTGGGGGCCCATATTCAACATTCTTAAAGAAAAGAATTTTAAACCCAGAATTTTATATCCAGCCAAACTAAGTTTCATAAGTGAAGGAGAAATAAAATCCTTTACAGATAAGCAAATGCTTAGAGATTTTGTCATCACTAGGCCTGCCTTACAAGAGACCCTGAAGGAAGCACTAAACATGGAAAGGAACAACCGGTACCAGCCATTGCAAAAACATGCCAAACTGTAAAGACAATCAAGGCTAGGAAGAAACTGCATCAACTAATGAGCAAAATAACCAGTTAATATCATAATGGCAGGATCAAGTTCACACATAACAATCTTAACCTTAAATTTAAATGGACTAAATGCTCCAATTAAAAGACACAGACTGGCAAACTGGATAAAGAGTCAAGATCCATCAGTCTGCTGTATTCAGGAGACCCATCTCACACGCAGAGACATACATAGGCTCAAAATAAAGGGATGGAGGAAGATTTACCAAGCAAATGGAGAACAAAAAAAAGCGGGGGTTGCAATACTAGTCTCTGATAAAACAGACTTTAAACCATCAAAGATCAAAAGAGACAAAGAAGGCCATTACATAATGGTAAAGGGATCAATTCAACAGGAAGAGCTAACTATCCTAAATATATATGCACCCAATACAGGAGCACCCAGATTCATAAAGCAAGTCCTTAGAGACTTACAAAGAGACTTAGACTCCCATGCAATAATAATGGGAGACTTCAACAATCCACTGTCAGCATTAGACAGATCAACGAGACAGAAAGCTAACAAGGATATCCAGGAATTGAACTCATCTCTGCAGCAAGCAGACCTAATAGACATCTATAGAACTCTCCACCCCAAATCAACAGAATATACATTCTTCTCAGCACCACATCATACTTACTCCAAAATTGACCACGTAATTGGAAGTAAAGCACTCCTCAGCAAATGTACAAGAACAGAAATTATAACAAACTGTCTCTCAGACCACAGTGCAATCAAATTAGAACTCAGGACTAAGAAACTCAATCAAAACCGCTCAACTACATGGAAACTGAACAACCTGCTCCTGAATGACTACTGGGTACATAACGAAATGAAGGCAGAAATAAAGATGTTCTTTGAAACCAATGAGAACAAAGATACAACATACCAGAATCTCTGGGACACATTTAAAGCAGTGTGTAGAGGGAAATTTATAGCACTAAATGCCCACAAGAGAAAGCAGGAAAGATCTAAAGTTGACACTCTAACATCGCAATTAAAAGAACTAGAGAAGCAAGAGCAAACACATTCGAAAGCTAGCAGAAGGCAAGAAATAACTAAGATCAGAGCAGAACTGAAGGAGATAGAGACACAAAAAACCCTCCAAAAAATCAATGAATCCAGGAGTTGGTTTTTTGAAAAGATCAACAAAATTGACAGACCACTAGCAAGACTAATAAAGAAGAAAAGAGAGAAGAATCAAATCGACGCAATTAAAAACGATAAAGGGGATATCACCACTGACCCCACAGAAATACAAACTACCATCAGAGAATACTATAAACACCTCTATGCAAATAAACTGGAAAATCTAGAAGAAATGGATAATTTCCTGGACACTTACACTCTTCCAAGACTAAACCAGGAAGAAGTTGAATCCCTGAATAGACCAATAGTAGGCTCTGAAATTGAGGCAATAATTAATAGCCTACCAACCAAAAAAAGTCCAGGACCAGATGGATTCACAGCTGATTTCTACCAGAGGTACAAGGAGGAGCTGGTACCATTCCTTCTGAAACTATTCCAATCAATAGAAAAAGAGGGAATCCTCCCTAACTCATTTTATGAGGCCAACATCATCCTGATACCAAAGCCTGGCAGAGACACAACAAAAAAAGAGAATTTTAGACCAATATCCCTGATGAACATCGATGCAAAAATCCTCAATAAAATACTGGCAAACCGGATTCAGCAGCACATCAAAAAGCTTATCCACAATGATCAAGTGGGGCTTCATCCCTGGGATGCAAGGCTGGTTCAACATTCGCAAATCAATAAACGTAATCCAGCATATAAACTGAACCAAAGACAAGAACCACATGATTATCTCAATCGATGCAGAAAAGGCTTTTGACAAAATTCAACAGCCCTTCATGCTAAAAACGCTCAATAAATTCGGTATTGATGGAACGTACCTCAAAATCATAAGAGCTATTTATGACAAACCCACAGCCAATATCATACTGAATGGGCAAAAACTGGAAAAATTCCCTTTGAAAACTGGCACAAGACAGGGATGCCCTCTCTCACCTCTCCTATTCAACATAGTGTTGGAAGTTCTGGCTTGGGCAATCAGGCAAGAGAAAGAAATCAAAGGGATTCAGTTAGGAAAAGAAGTCAAATTGTCCCTGTTTGCAGACGACATGATTGTATATTTAGAAAACCCCATTGTCTCAGCCCAAAATCTCCTTAAGCTGATCAGCAACTTCAGCAAAGTCTCAGGATACAAAATTAATGTGCAAAAATCACAAGCATTCTTATACACCAGTGATAGTCAAACAGAGAGCCAAATCAGGAATGAACTTCCATTCACAATTGCTTCAAAGAGAATAAAATACCTAGGAATCCAACTTACAAGGGATGTAAAGGACCTCTTCAAGGAGAACTACAAACCACTGCTCAGTGAAATAAAAGAGGACACAAACAAATGGAAGAACATACCATGCTCATGGAGAGGAAGAATCAATATCGTGAAAATGGCCATACTGCCCAAGGTAATTTATAGATTCAATGCCATCCCCATCAAGCTACCAATGAGCTTCTTCACAGAATTGGAAAAAACTGCTTTAAAGTTCATATGGAACCAAAAAAGAGCCCGCATCTCCAAGACAATCCTAGGTCAAAAGAACAAAGCTGGAGGCATCACGCTACCTGACTTCAAACTATACTACAAGGCTACAGTAACCAAAACAGCATGGTACTGGTACCAAAACAGAGATATAGACCAATGGAACAGAACAGAGTCCTCAGAAATAATACCACACATCTACAGCCATCTGATCTTTGACAAGCCTGAGAGAAACAAGAAATGGGGAAAGGATTCCCTATTTAATAAATGGTGCTGGGAAAATTGGCTAGCCATAAGTAGAAAGCTGAAACTGGATCCTTCCTTACTCCTTATATGAAAATTAATTCAAGATGGATTAGAGACTTAAATGTTAGACCTAATACCATAAAAATCCTAGAGGAAAACCTAGGTAGTACCATTCAGGACATAGGCATGGGCAAAGACTTCATGTCTAAAACACCAAAAGCAACGGCAGCAAAAGCCAAAATTGACAAATGGGATCTCATTAAACTAAAGAGCTTCTGCACAGCAAAAGAAACTACCATCAGAGTGAACAGGCAACCTACAGAATGGGAGAAAATTTTTGCAATCTACTCATCTGACAAAGGGCTAATATCCAGAACCTACAAAGAACTCAAACAAATTTACAAGAAAAAAACAAACAACCCCATCAAAAAGTGGGCAAAGGATATGAACAGACATTTCTCAAAAGAAGACATTCATACAGCCAACAGACACATGAAAAAATGCTCATCATCACTGGCCATCAGAGAAATGCAAATCAAAAGCACAATGAATTACCATCTCACACCAGTTAGAATGGCGATCATTAAAATGTCAGGAAACAACAGGTGCTGGAGAGGATGTGGAGAAATAGGAACACTTTTACACTGTTGGTGGGATTGTAAACTAGTTCAACCATTGTGGAAAATAGTATGGCGATTCCTCAAGGATCTAGAACTAGATGTACCATATGACCCAGCCATCCCATTACTAGGTATATACCCAAAGGATTATAAATTATGCTGCTATAAAGACACATGCACACGTATGTTTATTGCAGCACTATTCACAATAGCAAAGACTTGGAATCAACCCAAATGTCCATCAGTGACAGATTGGATTAAGAGAATGTGGCACATATACACCATGGAATACTATGCAGCCATAAAAAAGGATGAGTTTGTGTCCTTTGTAGGGACATGGATGCAGCTGGAAACCATCATTCTCAGCAAACTATCACAAGAACAGAGAACCAAACACCGCATGTTCTCACTCATCGGCGGGAACTGAACAATGAGATCACTTGGACTCGGGAAGGGGAACATCACACACCGGGGCCTATCATGGGGAGGGGGGAGCGGGGAGGGATTGCATTGGGAGTTATACCTGATGTAAATGACGAGTTGATGGGTGCAACACACCAACATGGCACAAGTATACATATGTAGCAAACCTGCACGTTGTGCACATGTACCCTACAAGTTGAAGTTTAATAATGATAAATAAATTTAAATAAATAAATAAATAAATAAATAAAGAAGCCTTTCGCGAAGACTCATCTTGTGGAATTTGCAAAGTGATATTTGGAAGCCCATAAAGGGCCATGGTGAAAAAGGAAATATCTTCAGTTAAAAACTGGAAAGAAGCTTTCTGAGAGACTGCTTTGTATTCTCTTAATTCATCTCACACAATTACCGCTTTCCCCTCAAGAATCCTTTCGCTAAGACTGCTCTTGTGGAATTTGCAGAGTGATATTTGGAAGCCCATAGAGGACTATGGTGAAAAAGGAAATATCTTCAGTTACAAACTGGAAAGAAGCTTTGTGACAAACTGCTTTGTGTTCTGTTAATTCATCTCACAGAGTTACAGCTTTCCCCTCAAGATGTCTTTCTCTGAGACTGTTCTTGTGGAAACTGCAAAGTGATGTTTGGAAGCTCAAAGGGGCTATGGTGAAAAAGGAAATACACTAAGATAAAAACCGAAAAGAAACTTTCTGAAAAACTGCTTAGTGTTCTGTTAGTTCATCTCACAGAGTTACAGCTTTCCCCTCAGGAAGCCGTTCACTAAGACTGTTCTTGTGAAATTTGGAAAGTAATATTAGGAAGCCCATAGAGGGCAATGGTGAAAAAGAAAATATCTTCCATGAAAAACTGTAAAAAATCTTTCTGAGAAACTGACTTGTGTTCTGTTAATTCATGTCACAGAGTTACAGCTTTCCACTTAAGAAGCCTTTCCCTAAGACTGTTCTTGTGGAATTTGCAAAGTGATATTTGGAAGCCCATAGATGGCTATGGTGAAAGAGAAAATATCTTCCTTAAGAAACTGGAAAGAAGCTTTCTGAGAGACAGCTTTGTGTTCCATTAATTAATCTCACAGAGTTACAGCTTTCCCCTCAAGAAGCCTTTCGCTAAGACTGTTCTTGTGGAATTTGCAACGTGACATTTGGAAGCCCATAAAGGGCCATGGTGAAAAAGGAAATATCTTCAGTTAAAAACTGGAAAGAAGCTTTCTGAGAGACTGCTTTGTATTCTCTTAATTCATCTCACACAATTACAGCATTCCCCTCAAGAAGCCTTTCGCTAAGACTGCTCTTTTGGAATTTGAAGAGTGATATTTTGAAGCCCATAGAGGGCTATGGTGAAAAAGGAAATATCTTCCGTTAAAAACTGGAAAGAAGCTTTCTGAGAAACTGCTTTGTGTTCTGTTAATTCATCTCACAGTGTTACAGCTTTCCCTCAGGAATCCTATAGTTAAAGCTGTTCTTGTAGAATTTGCAAAGCGATATTTGGAAGCCCATAGAGGGCTATGGTGAAAAAGTAAATATCCTAAAATAGAAACTGAAATGAAACTTTCTGAGAAACTGTTATGTGTTCTGTTAATTCATCTCACAGAGTTACAGCTTTCCCCTCAAGAAGCCTTTCGCTAAGACGGTTCTTGTGGAATTTGCAAAGTGATATTTGGAAGCCCATAGAGGGCTATGGCGAGAAAGGAAATATCCTAGGATAAAAACTGAAAATAAGCTTTCTGAGAAACTGCTTTGTGTTCTGTTAATTCAACTACCAGAGTTACCGTTTCCCCTCAAGTAGCCTTTCTCAAGAAGCCTTTCGCTAAGACTGTTCTTGTGGAATTTGCAAAGTGATGTTTGGAAGCGCATAGAGGGCTATGGTGAAAAAGCAAATATCTTCAGTTAAAAACTGGAAAGAATCTTTCTGAAAAACTGCTTTATGTTCTGTTAGTTCATCTCACAGAGTTACAGCTTTCCCGCAAGGAACCGTTCACTAAGGCTGTTGTTGTGGAATTTGCAAAGTGATATTTGGAAGCCCATTGAGGGCTATGTTGAAAAAGGAAATATGCTAAGATAAAAACTGAAAAGAAGGTATCTGAGAAACTGCTATGTGTTCTGTTAATGACCTCACAGAGTTACAGCTTTCCCTTCAAGAAGACTTTCGCTAAGTCTGTTCTTGTGGAATTTGCAAAGGGATATTGGGAAGCCCGTAGAGGGCTATGGTGAAAAAGGAAATATCTCCGGTAAAAAACTGGAAAGAAGCTTTCCGAGAAACTGCTTTGTGTTCTGTTAATTCATCTCACAGAGTTACAGCTTTCCCCTCAAGAAGCCTTTCGCGGATGGCCGAATAGGAACAGCTCCAGTCTCCAACTCCCAGCGCGAGCGACACAGAAGACCGGTGATTTCTGCATTTTCAACTGAGGTACTGGGTTCATCTCACTGGGGAGTGCCAGACGATCGGTGCTGGTCAGCTGCTGCAGCCTGACCAGCGAGAGCTGAAGCAGGGCGAGGCATTGCCTCACCTGGAAAGCGCAAGGGGGAAGGGAATCCCTTTTCCTAGCCAGGGGAACTGAGACACACAACACCTGGAAAATCGGGTAACTCCCACCCCAATACTGTGCTTTAAGCAAACAGGCACACCAGGAGATCATATCCCACACCTGGCCGGGAGGGTCCCACACCCACGGAGCCTCCCTCATTGCTAGCACAGCAGTCTGTGATCTACCGGCAAGGCAGCAGCGAGGCTGGGGGAGGGGCGCCCGCCATTGCTGAGGCTTAAGTAGGTAAACAAAGCTGCTGGGAAGCTCGAACTGGGTGGAGCTCACAGCAGCTCAAGGAAACCTGCCTGTCTCTGTAGACTCCACCTCTGGGGACAGGGCACAATAAACAATAACAAACGCAGCAGCTCTGCAGACGCAAACGACTCTGTCTGACAGCTTTGAAGAGAGCAGTGGATCTCCCAACACGGAGGTTGAGATCTGAGAAGGGACAGACTCCCTGCTCAAGTGGGTCCCTGACCCCTGAGTAGCCTAACTGGGAGACATCCCCCACTAGGGGCA